>NC_092805.1:108242420-108542420 GCF_040954645.1 Diabrotica undecimpunctata
CCACGTCATTGGAAATCCATCTCCGAAAATTAGATGGCTCAAAGATGAAAGGCCTCTTATTATAGATGATGTAAGAATGGCCATATTGCCTTCAGGTGCTCTGGAAATTGACGAAGTTGTTGAATCAGATCAAGGATCTTACAGGTAATGTTTAAAATTTTTTCAGCAATCAAATAACTTTATATTAATTAACTGCTTCACATGTTGCTTGGACCTTTCTGTAAATATCGGATTGTGCATTATTAAAAGTGAATGTAACTTTCAGAATTTATATATTTTTTTTCAAAATTCATGACATAATTTACACAACTTTAAAAAAAAAACGGAAAAAAAAATAATTAAATGTTTGGGCCTGACCATGCTCAATTTGGTTGTCGATAGTTTTTCATTCTATAGACATTAATCATTCCAACTATTTTTTAGAAGTATTTCTATCTCTAGTTTTTTTTATATCTTAGTTCTTGTGTTATCTCTTCATGTTTTTCCGATTTAATTATTTGGATTTAACTTTAAAGTCCAGATATTACTTACAAATGTTTATACTCGGATTTACCTATTAATACAAAACTAATGTTGAATGCCACTTCTCTTCTTCTCTAGATTAATAGTTTGTATGTTAATTTTCGAAACATTTTAAAATTGTAAATTTGAATTCATTATCAGCATCATTTTAATCAAATTTATAGTTAATCCAGATTATCTTTCATAATTTTATTTGAATATTTTCAATACCTTCATGTTTCAAGAATACAAAAATTGTTCCTTAAATATTAGTAACATTATTTTTAGTTCTACCTGTTATAATTATTATTCAATAAATTGTGGTAGATTTATAGTTGCATACATGAATAATAATAAATAATTACTTGTTGCCTAAGGCTATGTATGCAAATGGGAAATTCCAGTTATAACATTGTATTTTACAAATGGAATGCAAATAAAAACAATATAAGCACAATTTCTCCTTTGTTTATTTTTTGCTTAATCTATCAAATTTATAGGCTATCCTACAAAATAGTGTAACATGAACATTGCCTCAAATGAACCTCAATGGAACAAAATATTAGTGTTTGACAATGTTGCCACGTCCTTATAATGTAAATGTTAAATGCGTCAAATATAAAGAAAGAAAGCTTTTAAAAAGTACATTTACAATATATATATATATATATATATATATATATATATATATATATATATATATATATATATATATATATATATATATATATATATATATATATATATATATATTATTTTATGGATTCAGAAAATTTTTAATTTATATAAAACACGAACGATTAATTATTTGTTTCTTTCGATATTAATTGCAGTTAATTATTACATTTTTTTTTTGGAGTTTCCCCTTCGATATTTTATGGATAGATTTGGCACTAGAGTCAGATCCCTCCAACCCACTAGTTGTCAGATTGTAACAAATGTTTATCAGATGAAAATAATTACTTGCCGTTTTGGAGTGTGCGTGTCCACATAATTTACCTCTTAATTAATCAATTAATTAATATATATCTGAAGAATACTGGCAGAATAGACAGGCTTGGCGAACGGGAACCACCCAAAGGTGGATTATGCTATGAACGGGATATATATATTGTGACGATCAGGGTTTATAGAAAATAATTTATAAGTTATATACTACATAATATTAGATATTTGGTTGTTTTAAATAAGTTATATACTAGAGAATTTAATAAAAATATATTTATGTGAGGGTATTTTTAATAAATTAGCATATAATAAGTGTAAAAAGTTGTATTTTAATATTGTAAATATATATAAGTGAGCCATGTGCTTAGGCAACCAAAAATACTCTCGGAGATTGACAGATATTTATACTCTGAAGTGACGTTTAAGAATATTTACGAATATAAAGTGGGTTATAATAATATATTGTTTGAAATGTGTATTTTATTAAATTAGAATGTTAAGTTACTAATTTAATTATATATTCTGATCTGAAAAGCCTAAATGTAAACAAAATTATTAATAGAAAAGAATGGAATTCTCTGGATCTCCGGAGATGGCCATGTTTGCGAAATGGTTTGTTCCAGAAAATTCATACAAGTATGAAATAGAACAAATTGGAACATGATCTCTTACGAGATGGTTCTAGAATGTCCAAAAGATATAAATACCCGTGATTTGGATTCAAGATGGAGTTTTTGGCAGTTTTAGAAGTTTTTAGTCAGAAGTCAAGCAGTTTATTATGAAAGTTAGTTGGAGTCAGTGAATCAAATACAAATAGTCAAAATGTTTAATATAGTGAGTTAAATGAAGATTAAAAATTATGCATATAATTTAATGCACATTTATAATTATACACAAATAATTATTGAAGATAAAAAAAGGTATATTGGAAGAAATTAAATTACATTATGGTTGGAGATTAGTATAAATCAACTTATAATAATTGGATATTGGTATATTGAAAAGAAGAATAAATATAAATGCTGTTTGCTGGTTTGGTTGGTGGTGTATAAATGCTGGAACTATATCTTAAATTAGTAGAAGCTGATAATTGGAAAAAGAAATTTCACAAAAACAAGGATAACCGAAGTACGAAGACTTTCAGTGGTGATTAGAATATATATAGTGGAAAACAGTTCATTTAGGCATTCAGTGAAAGAAAGGTACAAAATTTTGTTAATATAATTTAGTTAATATCATAACAATTTCAATTTTGAAGATAGTTTGTTTAAATTTAACATTGTCTATAGAATTTAATTAGTTTTATAAGAATATCAAATTAAAGATAGTTTATTTTAAATTTACATTGGCTAGGTTAGATATATATGTGTGTTTCATAATAGTTATAATAAAGATAATTTAAAAAAGTACTTACAAACTAATTCTTTGAGAACCGCGATAAAAACCCTATATATTATATTATTAAAATTACTCATTGCTCATCATTCAAACAAAAAACACATCATAACAATTTGGCACCCAACGCGGTGGCTCTCTATTTAAAAGAATTAGTTTGGGAAGATAAGTGCTCTCATATAATTAAATTAATTATCAGTAGAAAGGAAAAATTATAGATTTTATTTTTAATTATATTTGAACAAGTAAAGTCTCAAAATGTCTCAAGGAAAGAAAGGTACAAGAAGCAAAAAGAATGAAGAAGATGTGGAAGTAGAAACACAACCTATACAAGAGGAGAGTTTAGTTCAAGTTCCACAAGATACTGCAGAAATGAATCCAGAAAGAGAGGAAAATGTCAATATGGCAGCTTTGATGTCATTAATGATGCAGATGAACAAGACAATGGAAGAGAATACAAAAGAAATCAAAGAACACATAAAAAAATTGGAAGAGAATTCAAAAGAAGTCAAAGAAGACATGAAAAAAATGGAACAGAAATTGGAAGAGAATTATAGAAAATTAGAAAAGAAAATAGAAGATAATAATAATAAAATTATAAAACAAATAGAAAAACAAATGGATAAAAAACTGGAAGCTGCAGAGAAAAAAGTAGCAAATGAAATAAAAAATATACGGAATGACTACAAGAAAAGAATAGAAAATGAGAGGACAGAAGTAAAGAGGATTATTCAAGATAATAAGATAGATATAGAACAGAAAATAGAGTTACAGAAATGTAACTTAGAAGTAAAAATTAACGAAGACAGGAGAAACGCAGAAGAAAAATTAGACGATATACAACAAAATATCCAAATAAATAGTAATCAAATAAGAAATGTGGAACAGAGAATAGATGATATTTCACAAATGAGAGACATAGGGAGACCTTACTTAAATTTAACAAATGAGACTGGGATTAAATTCTCTGGTAATATAAAAAATTTGCATCCTAGAGTATACATAAATAGTTTAAAACATAAATTAAGATTTGTGAATAATATTAATGATATTAAAGATTATATTAGAATGACATTAAATGACAATGCAGCAACTTGGTTTGCTAGTATTGAAAATGATTTAGATAACTTTCAAACATTTGAAAATAAATTTTTAAATTATTATTGGGGTGAATTAGAGCAAGCAAAGTTTAGAGAAATTCTATATTTTGGAAAGTATAATCAAAATTTAAAATCAAATATGGTAGATTATGCATTGAAATTGATAACAGTTGCAAAATATTTAGAACCACCACTTAGAGAGGATGAAACAGTCTTAAATGTATCTAGACATTTTGATGCTGATGTTGTGCAAACCGTAACTGTACAAAATATTCAAACAATAGATAGTTTTATTAATTTTATTCAAAGAATACAAAGAGGCAATATGACAAGTAATAATAACAACAGAAAAAACAATAATAACTTTCAATATAATAAAAATGATAATCAACAATCATATAACATTAATACTAGGTATGGTAATAATTTACAAAATTTTAATAATAATAACAGTAATCCAAATAGACAGAACTTTAATAATAATACTAGTTATAATAGACAAAATTTTAATAATAATACTAATTATAATAGACAACATTTTAATGACAGTACTAATAATAATAGACAAGATTTTAATAATAGAAGAAATACAGAGCGACCTAACTATAACAGACAGGTAAATTGTGTTCGAAGGAATAGAAGCTGTGAAGACAGGAAACAAAATAGTACAAGGCAGGAAAATGTGAGTAGAAGTCATAGTAGGGAAAGACATAGGACATCAGATCCAAGTGGTCAGATACAATCTGACAATTCTAATAATCAAAATTTTGTGCAGTAAACTTTCTGAATTACAAGTTAGGCCATTGCTATTATGAAAAACCTTCTGAATTTATTTTTTTAGATGAAGAGAAAATTATTGAATCTATTAATTTAATTTATATAAATGCTTTGGCCAAAAATAAAATGATTAAAATTATGATAGATACTGGTTCAGAAAGTACATTAGTCTCGGAGAATTTTATTTTTAATACATTAAAACTATCAGATATAATAAAGATTCCAAAAATTAAAATTATTGGTGCAAATAATAAGAAGTTGGGTGAAATTGATAAACTAGCCAATTTTAAAATTAATATTCTTAATAAAGAAATTAATATGCAAGGATTTATTGTCAAGGATTTATGTGTTGATATATTAATGGGAAATGATGAATTGGAAAAGAAGAAAGTAAAGATAGATTTTGAAGAAAAAATGGTAACTTTGGAAGGGCAAATAATTAAATTTATGCAGAAAGATGAGGTGGAAGAAGGAATAAGAGTTGATAGGATATTATTAAAAGAAAATAATGATGTTTATGAAGAAGAAATGTATTTTGATGATAGGGAAATGTCCCAAAAGAATGTAAAGAATAATTATTGTAGTGAATATTTAAGGAATGGAAATTTTAAGCAGATGGATGCCTACGAGGCGGAGTGCGTAAAATTGGAAGCAAGGAATAATGAGTACATAATGAAGAATAATGTTATTTGTAAAAAAGAAGATATGATGAAAGTTTTAAATTGCCCTGAAGAATATAAATCAATAGTCATTTCCATATTGCAGCAACACAAGGGACTTGTCAATAAAGAAAATAGAATTGCACAGAATTATATCCATAGTATAAAAGTTAAAGAAGAAAAAGATTTTAAAACAAAATCATACCCAATACCATATAAATACAGAGAAGAAGTAAACAAAACAATTAATAATATGTTAGAAGATGGGATCATTGAGAAGGCAGACACACGTTTTATTAACCCCATAGTAGTAGTACGAAAAAGATCAGGTGAAATCAGGTTATGTTTGGATGCAAGGAATATTAACAAGATTACTGAAAAGCAATTTGAAGCACCAATGAGTATAGATGGAATATTAGGAAGAATTACAGGAATGTCATTTTTCACTAAAATCGATTTACAGCATAGTTTCTGGTTAATACCTCTAGAAAGAAAAAGTAGACATTATACAGGATTTCAGATAGATGGAGTAGTATATCAATTCAAACTAGTACCATTTGGACTTCAATCATCTTGCAGTGTTCTATGTAGATGTCTTCATGATATTTTGGATCAATATGAACATTTTATAATTCACTACATTGGTGATATATTAATTGTTTCTAAAACGGCTGAAGATCATGAGAAACACCTAAAAATTATAATAAACAGATTAGATAAAGTTGGACTTAAAATAAATCAAGAAAAATGTACATTTTTTCAAAAAGTAGTGATATATCTAGGTTATAAACTTAATACTAACAGCTTACTGATATATCCATTTTATTCAATAGACTTGATTTGTTAAATAGAGGGTAGATTTCATTATTTTGAATCAATTTGACATCATACTTGTTGAATTTTGTATATATGGAAATTAATTTGTACCCTAAAAATCATAATTTGGGGTTAGATACTATAATTGCTATAAAAAATGTCTTTCTAATATAATAAAGTGGAAAAACTTACCAATTTATATTGATGAAGTTATTTTGAATGGAAATAATTCCTAGATTTTGTCTATAAATAAACAGAACACAATATAGATTATATTTTTAATTAAGGTTATATTTTATTCTCTGATAAAATCCATTCTCCATTTGACATGACAGTTTGACCATAGAATAGCCGAACTGTGCAGCGTTGTTCTCTGTTTTGATATAGACAGCGAACAGGGATGTATTTAACACACTTTAAATAATAAAAAAAAATTGAATTATTAATTTATTAAATTTAATAAGGTATGAGAAAATTAATATTTAAAAAAATAATAAGTAAATTATTTATTTTAAATATTATTTTTGGGGTATTGTGACGATCAGGGTTTATAGAAAATAATTTATAAGTTATATACTACATAATATTAGATATTTGGTTGTTTTAAATAAGTTATATACTAGAGAATTTAATAAAAATATATTTATGTGAGGGTATTTTTAATAAATTAGCATATAATAAGTGTAAAAAGTTGTATTTTAATATTGTAAATATATATAAGTGAGCCATGTGCTTAGGCAACCAAAAATACTCTCGGAGATTGACAGATATTTATACTCTGAAGTGACGTTTAAGAATATTTACGAATATAAAGTGGGTTATAATAATATATTGTTTGAAATGTGTATTTTATTAAATTAGAATGTTAAGTTACTAATTTAATTATATATTCTGATCTGAAAAGCCTAAATGTAAACAAAATTATTAATAGAAAAGAATGGAATTCTCTGGATCTCCGGAGATGGCCATGTTTGCGAAATGGTTTGTTCCAGAAAATTCATACAAGTATGAAATAGAACAAATTGGAACATGATCTCTTACGAGATGGTTCTAGAATGTCCAAAAGATATAAATACCCGTGATTTGGATTCAAGATGGAGTTTTTGGCAGTTTTAGAAGTTTTTAGTCAGAAGTCAAGCAGTTTATTATGAAAGTTAGTTGGAGTCAGTGAATCAAATACAAATAGTCAAAATGTTTAATATAGTGAGTTAAATGAAGATTAAAAATTATGCATATAATTTAATGCACATTTATAATTATACACAAATAATTATTGAAGATAAAAAAAGGTATATTGGAAGAAATTAAATTACATTATGGTTGGAGATTAGTATAAATCAACTTATAATAATTGGATATTGGTATATTGAAAAGAAGAATAAATATAAATGCTGTTTGCTGGTTTGGTTGGTGGTGTATAAATGCTGGAACTATATCTTAAATTAGTAGAAGCTGATAATTGGAAAAAGAAATTTCACAAAAACAAGGATAACCGAAGTACGAAGACTTTCAGTGGTGATTAGAATATATATAGTGGAAAACAGTTCATTTAGGCATTCAGTGAAAGAAAGGTACAAAATTTTGTTAATATAATTTAGTTAATATCATAACAATTTCAATTTTGAAGATAGTTTGTTTAAATTTAACATTGTCTATAGAATTTAATTAGTTTTATAAGAATATCAAATTAAAGATAGTTTATTTTAAATTTACATTGGCTAGGTTAGATATATATGTGTGTTTCATAATAGTTATAATAAAGATAATTTAAAAAAGTACTTACAAACTAATTCTTTGAGAACCGCGATAAAAACCCTATATATTATATTATTAAAATTACTCATTGCTCATCATTCAAACAAAAAACACATCATAACAATATATATATATATATATATATATATATATATATATATATATATATATATATATATATATCATATGCTCTTACCCGATTTTGAATATATCGAAGCATACAACATATACATTATAAGGACATGGTAAAACTATAAACACCAATATTTTGTTCTGTGGAGGTTTATTCGAGGCTATGTTCATGTTGTACTGTTTTGTTGGATAACCAATGTATAGCAATTTAAACATTCAGATCAACATGGCGCCAAACATCTTTAACATTAGGTTATCTCTGAACATAACAATTTGATTTTGTCTTAGTGTTAGTTATTTAAGATATTTGTTTTTTTTTAGATGTAATGCTTCTGGACTGAGCTCATATAAATTGAGCAATAAAGCTATTTTGCACATAAATAGGGACCAAGAAGAAGCACTACATGTAACGCCTCCTACTTTTATTGCAAAACCTTTGCCAGGAACATTTGTTGAAGGGCAAAACGTTTCTTTAGACTGTGCAGCTAACAGTTTTCCAGTACCTACAATTACTTGGTTGAAAGATGGTTATCCCATCGATATGAAGTAAGTTTTTAGACGTCTTATGAAATATGTGACTAAAAATGAAAATTTCTTATGGTATTACCCACACCAATGATTTCTATGTTTTACTATATCTAGCTATAAAAGCGGACATATTTTCTTATATATTTGCGTAAATTGTAGGTAAATATAAGGGAACTTATATTTATTTTATTGCGAAACTCTAATTATCTTTTAATGTTGTACCTGCCTGGTGTTTATTTTGGTTATTTAGGGAAATATCTCTATCAACATATTAAAACAGTTGTTTGTTAGAATTATGTTTTATGCGTAGAAGCTGTACAAAACAAATAAAATAATAAAAAAAATATTAAGTAGATAAAAAGTACATAAAAATAACCATATACAATACGGTCGCATTAATCCGAACCCAAGGGCGTCCGAACGACGCGGTAGTCCCAACAGGCTCGCGCTACTCCTGCCTCCCCCACGATTGAATCGGCATGAATCAACATGACGAACGTCAGTTTTTACTTTCCTTGCCCATCTACGTATTATTTAGTTCTGTTAGTGCTTTCGTATCATGACGGCTCCACGTAAACACGTGACTTTGACTATCGAACAAAAGACCAAAATTCTCAAGTTGATACAGCAAGGAACTAGCTACAGTTTCATTTCAAAACAGTTCGGTATTGGCAAATCTACCATTACGAACATTAAGAAGAATAAAGAAAATATCGAAAACTTCGTCAGCGAAACGGAAAGCGGTCCAGGGAAGAGGAAAACCATGTAGAAGAAGAGGTAGAAAGTGCATTATTCATGTGGTTCAGACAACAGCGGAGAAAACATGTTCCGGTGAGTGATGAAATGTTGTGTAAAAAGCCCGTCATTTCCATCGTGAAATGTCACCAAATCATCAAGCTTTTAGCGCATGTAAAGGTTGGTTGGACAACTTCAAACGACGTCATGGAGTTAAAGATCTCAAAATTACTGGTGAGATACTTTCGAGTAATGCCGACGGCATCGAACCCTTCCGAACTGCGTTTGAAGAACTTGTGATTAAAAACAATTTGACACCTGAGCAAATTTACAATGCAGATGAAAGTGGGTTATTTTGACCCATGTTACCAGACCACACATTGGTTTCATCTTAAGAAAAGAACGCTTTTGGTCAAAAAATTATGAAAGAAATGATCACCTTTATGCCTTGTGCAAATGCTTCAGGGACTCACAACCTTCGTTTGCTTGTTGTGGGGATAGCTAACAAGCCTCGTGCATTCAAATCTGTTGATCTTCCCGTATGGTATCGAAGGCAAAAAAATGCATGGGTGACAAGAGATTTGTTCTTGGATCGGTTCAAAACTGAATTCGTCCCTGATGTTCTCATGTGTCATCTTACACGTGTGAACCTCCCTCAGGAGACAGAGTTGCTGCTGGACAACTGCCCTGGTCATCCATCCGCTGATGAACTTCGTTGTGAAGATGGTAAAATGTTTGCCATGTTCTTACCACCCAACACGATAGCTATGATTCAACCAATGGACCAGAATGTCACCCAGAACACAAAATTGCGCTATCGAAAAGCTTCACTCTCCAACATTCTTGCTGACGAGCGAAGTGGAACGGATCTGGTAGTAGCTTTGAAGAAAGTTAATCTCAAAGACGTCGTTTTCAATTTGGCAAATTGTTGGTCATCCATTTCACAACGTTTGATTCAACTTTCTTGGGAAAACTTGAGCCCAAACTTAGTGGATGTTGACCACTCTTTATCCAACGAAAAGTACATCATTTTAAGCCCTCTTATCGCTCAGCTGGCTCAAGACAACACGACAATAATTACTGAATCTGAGGTTCGAGAATGGGCATCAGGTGGCTTTGACAAAGAAATTGACACACAAGAAAAGCTCACGGATAAAGAAATTGTAAGGGCCATTCAAAATGAAGAAACGGAAGAGTAGGATGTCATTGATGAACTACATGCTTCAAAACCTTCTACTGCTGAAGCTGTCAAAGCCCTGAACACGGCCATCAGTTGGACAGAAGACAACCTCAACAGCAGCGAGGAGATCATGATACTGAGGCGTATAAGAGACAGAGCGTTTGGTGAGCACGTCGAGACTGGCGTCAACACTTTCATTGTGTTTTTGCAGTTTTTCTTCTCCCAATAAAAAAAGTCATAGGTAATCCGAACGATGCGATCATCAGAACAACCTGTTTCCTCGATTCTGTTCGGATTAACGGGACCGTACTGTAATCAAATTATGTATTTGTCTTGTAATTGATTAAGCCAAAACCAAGGGAAAAAATCCATTCAATAAAGGTTTATTATTTTCATGGAAATAAACCACAATTGAAAGTTAAAGTAAGTTTATTGACGTTTCAATTTCCACTTCGGAAATCGTTCTCAAAATACAAACATTAGCACTACGTTAACCTTAAATTGTGGTTTATTCCCATTAAAATAGTAATTACTTTAAAATGCCACAAGAAAATAGCTTCAAAACAATATAAAGTTTTAAATGTACAGGTTGGTATCAGCGAATGTCTTATTCTTAATATATTAGGACTTAGGTCTCTTATTTTCTAATCTTAAGGCTGTACTAATATTTGTGACGTTGATGTTCAATGCCTTGCGTTACAGGCTAATCCTTCACTATGCATTCGTGTAACATGCTTATTCCATTCTCGTCTTACTCAGTGTACATCCTGTATTATACAGAGATCTCTCATTTGTCTCTTAATGTTTTCCCAGCAATAGATCTCTCTGTAGTAATAATATAATAATACAGATTCTGCTCTCGTTTCTATTGCATAGCGAAAGTCCTTAAAATACTTCACTAACCACTGCACATATTAAAGTTAAGAAAATTTCAGCTTTTTTATTGGATTTACTGTAGCAGAGTCTTCAAAAAAGAAGGATAAAACATTACAGTGAATTTTTCTTTGTTTCACTATACTTTGAATGCAGACTTTGCGGGTTCTTTTACTAAAGAATGACTGGAGGAACTGTTTCCCCGCGAACAAGTTAATGATTTACGGACACTACTTCATCTCCACTTCCATAAGCAGGCAGCTGAACATGTTTTATCTCTTGTGAACAAGACATAAATCGAAAGTTAATGAAACCATACTAGATTTTCTTAAAAATGAAATCACAAAAACTTCTAATTCCACTCCTATATCTGGCGAACAAAGACCAAAATTTCCACTTGATTCACAGACATGTAAATGGGACTCTTTCGCTATCTTATACAACCATATCGGGCAAAGTGTAACCAGCATCGTAGCGGTATCGTTAGTACTGGCGTAACTGGCTGCTAGTGCTAGGTCACGACTGAATTTCTTATTCTCACGCATTGATGTTTTCCCCGGTAAAATTCTTTCAATCCGCTTTGCTTAGAGGCATATGGCTGGACAAACAAACAATTGGAGTATGTTTATTTTTGAGACGCAATTCTAAAAGTGCTAAATAGGGTGAGATTTACAGAGAAAACAATTTAAAAAGAATAACGCGATTGCTTTTATTATATGCAATTGAGAATGTATAAATAAACATTTAGATTATGCCTTCACGTTCGAAGATTTTAATTGTTTCTTTTTCGAATATTTCTAAGAATCGAATTAAAACCTTATACAGGATGGTAAAAAGTTCTACAATTTCATCTATTTCTGTCATTACTTTTTTTAATTAATTATACCATTTTATCAAATATGCATTTAATACATGCTTTTATTCATTTGTTTAAATTTATTTTTTCACTTATTACTTAATATATTATTTTCTATAAATTCTGTTTAAGATTCATAAAAGCCTTTTATGTGAGTTAAACATGTTACTATATTTAACATATTTAGTTTAATATACTGTGCACATTTTAGCGACTTGGATAGCCGGTTTAAGCTGGTTGGCACAACTAACTCTTTAAGAATAACAAAAATCCAAGAGGGGGATGGGGGCACATACCAGTGTCGAGCTGAAAACCATGAAGACAGTTTGGATGCATCTGCTTTAATCCATATTCAAGTAAGTTTAAACAGATTTTAACACAATTTTAACTTTTTAATTAATATTGTTCATTTTTATAAGACAAAAGTTGTTTTGATATACCTTAGCAGCTGGCAGCTATTTACCGATAAACTTTGGAATGAGCTACTTTATTAATACATTAATATTTTATGTTCACAGGTGCCTCCCAAATTTTTAAAGAAACCGCAAGATAAAATTGAACATCATAATAATGATGTTGAATTGGAATGTGCCGTGTATGGTGTACCAGAGCCAGAAGTACAATGGTTCAAAAATGGGGAATTGGTGAAATATTCCAATTACTATAAATTAGTCAATGGGTAAGTAAAAAATGTGGATCATTATTATTTAGTCACTTATATCCACTATTTGACACAACTTTTCGATGTATTGTTATGCCCCCATTAAGGTTTTTATTGGATAAAATCTAATCTAACTAATTGAATGGGATTTTTGAAAACAATAATTTAGGTATGAACCCGTCAACACTATCAGATGTAGATGGATTTCATAGAGGTGCAAATTGGACACTTGGTGATTATCGAGTTGCTTGTTCTATTTATAGATGGGTACATGTACCAGTAGGCTGATGTTTGTTATATATATATATATATATATATATATATATATATATATATATATATATATATATATATATATATATTTCTGTCCTTGTTTAAAATTATAAAAAAAAAACTGAAACTCGTCGATTGTTATATACAGTACGTAAATCTTTCAGCTGGACATAGGTAATATACTTTGAGTCGAGTGTGGCAGCTACGTTTTTTCGAGTCTATGCCAATATCCTACCACACTAAGCGCTAGCCTACAATTCGCTGGATAACTCGACAATCGGCACCTTTAGAATTATGTTAGCTGTATTATCAAGGCAATTCTTTGTCAGAATGTGTAGATCTATTTGCTAATACTTTCGAAAATAGACCCATACGTCGTAGACGAATAATTGCAAATATTTTGAAACGCATTATTGTTTATAAGATTGTTCAAAATGCCACAAAAGAAAAGAGATGTCCGTGGAAAGACAGCAGAAAATCGAAAGGAGAGATGAAAGTATTTGTGCTGCCATTGAGGTGGGTAACTCCAGAACCACTAGAAGTGTTGCCGAAGAGTTGTAGGTCCGCATACCACAGTTAATAAAATTTTTAAAAAATATGACTTTAAGAGCTTCAAATATTCGAAAACTCAAGAGTTATTTCCCGGAGATCAATTTCGTAGAATGGAGTTTTGTTAAGCTGCAATGAATGCATCTCACGAAAATCATAGTTTTATAAAAAATATCCTTTTCACCGATGAATCATCGTTTTCAGTATGGGGTCATCACAATCCTTCCAGAACGCGGTATTGGTCTTAGGAGAGTAAACATCGAAATATTGTACATCGGACCCACCGTCCTCAAAAACTTAATGTGTGGACCAGCATTTTACATAGCCATGTAATTGGGCAATTTTTCCTTAAGGGAGTTCTGAAGTCAGCTAAATGTTTTGTTCTTTTACAAGATAACATTATTTCAGCTGTTCAGAATCTCTCAGATGTACGTTTAGAAGGTGTCTGGTACCAACAGGATGGCTGTTCCGTTCGTAATGGGCGTATCGTGAGAACTTATTTAAACACATTTCAGGATTGCATTATAAGCGGAACAAACCAAATAAAATGGCCTGCAAGATCTCACGATTTGGCTCCCATTTATTTCTTTTTCTGGGGACATATTAAATCCACAGTTTATGGCGTCGAACTCTAGAAGGCTAAGTTTGATTTAGAAAATAAAATAAATGCTTGTGCTACTATTACGCCACAACAGCTTGCAAACGTAAGACAAGCATTTTATAATACAGTAGTCTCTCTCTATAACGATTCCCTATATAACGATAATTCCTCTATAACGATAATTCCTCTATAACGATGAAAATAGTAAACGTTGGTTGGTTCGTCATAAGAACAATGTATTAATTCTTTCTCTATACCGATATCGTTCTCTCTTTATAGCGATAACTTTTTAGCGTTCAATAGTTGATGACAAATGTGTTATTGTGTTTAAAGTTCAGACTACCTGAGTCACGAGTGGCAAGGTCATTGTCCAGCGGTTGTTTTGTTTTACGCTTAAGGAATACGGCCACCCATTCTACTCTTTCTTATCAAAGAATTAAGTGACTCAAGTTTATTGTTCGGGCGGCTTACCTAACTTATCACACAGATGTTGTCATCTATTGACGACTTTTCATTTCCAGTTTGAGTTGTGTCTTAGTATGTCAACAGTCAACATGTTTTCGAAAAAGCGTAAAGTGCTCTCGGTGGAGGAAAAGTTATCGATAACTTGAGCAATAGAGAAAGGTGAAAAGCAATCGGATGTTGTTCGCCGGACGGGACTGTCTCAGTCAACTGTGTTTACGATATGGAAGGACAGAAAAAAGTGGCTTAAAGCGGAGATGGAGGGCGGTAGCAGGAAGAAGTTGCGGAAACCTCAGCACAAAGATTTAGATCGCGCTATGCTTCAGTGGTTCCAGCAGCAGCGTATGAACCATATTCCACTTTCTGGGCCTGTGGTCAGGACAAAAGCTGAGTTTTTTGCAACTGAACTTGGAATTGAGAATTTCAAGGCATCTGAGGGTTGGCTGAGCAAGTGGAAGCTGCGGCACAAGATCAACTACAGCCAAATCAGCTGAGAGGCTCGCGATGTTAACAAAAATGTAACGGATGATTGGCTAGAAAACGTGTGGCCTGGACTAAAGGCACGATATGCGTCAGACGACATTTTCAATGCGGATGAGACTGGATTGTTTTTTAAAATGACACCAAACAGAACTTTAAAATTTAAATTGGAAAAATGCGTTGGTGGAAAGCTCTCTAAGGAACGTATTACAGTTTTAGTGGCCGCCAACATGACAGGTTCGGTTAAGCGAAAATTGTTAGTGATAGGGAAGTCGAAAAACTCGCGTTGCTTTAAAAACATAAAAAATCTAGCGGTGACCTATAAAGCAAACAAAAGTGCGTGGATGACCTCGGAAATTTTTGAAGAAGCGATAAGAATAGAAAGAAAGGAAGTGGGATATCGAGCTTAAAGGGAAAAAAATTCTTTTGCTTGTAGACAATTGTCCTGCTCATCCTGTATTGCGCGACCTTCAAAACATCTAACTCTGTTTTCTGCCAGCAAACACAAAGAGTGTCCTTCAGCCCATGGACCAAAGTGTCATCAAGAGTTTGAAAAGCCATTACAGGAGAAGACTTTTGATGGAATTGGTTGAGAATAATGGAGATCTTAAACTAAACATTCTTGGCGCCATCCTAATGATTAGTAAATCCTGGGACGAGGTGACGAGCAATACAATAAAACATTCCTTCAAACACGCAGGATGGCTGGAAGATCAAGGATTGACTGATGATGAAGATGACCTGCCATTAGATGTTTGGGCCAGACAGTTTGAACTTACTGTCACCTACGGACCGGAAGAGCTAACAGATTTTGAAGAAGTTGATGAAAATGTAGCTACAACATCTGGACTTTCTGAGGAGGACATCCTGCAAGCAGTTCGTGTAGAAGAAGAAGAAAACAGTGACTCGGAAGTGGAAGCAGAGCCAGAACCAGCTCCGACCCCTCAGCAGGCATTGGATGCGGCAAAAGTACTGCATCGATTCTTCATCCACCAGGAAGAGGATATGAGTGCTGTGGAAGATTTGATGCGTCTTCAGGACAAGGTCAGGTCAGTTCTGTGGAAAGGGAAAAAAGACAGACCAAGGTGACAGTCTTTTTTGGTAATGTAGGCTTAATATATTTTACAGTAGCATATTATTTTTTTTTATTGTACAGTACACATCTTTTAATTGTACAGTCATTTTTTATACTGTATTGCTTATATTATTCGTTAATAAATCTATGAGGAATACAATGTTAATTCATTTATATTCGTTTTGATAATTTTTTAAAATTAAAATAGGTTATTTAGTACAGTATTATTAATATTACAGTACCGAATTTTGTCTCACTCTGTATAACGATCTCTCCTTATAACGATGAAAATTCCCGGTCCCTTGCATATCGTTATAGAGAGAGAGGACTGTAGACTAGGTTATTGTCTTGCAAAAGAAGGTGGTATATTCGAACCTTATATTTAGTTTACTTGTTATTTTGTTTGGTAGAACGTATTGTTTGTTTTTCAAATTCTTTAAATAAATTATTTATTTGTGTTTAACTACTTTTAGAATATTTGATCAACTAAAAGGCATATATCGAGCACAGTTTAATTTAATCTTGCCCAAGTACTTTCGATCCCTAGATCATCTTCAGGGGCATTTCGTCAATTGCGGCCTATCCGACAAGAATAAAATGTCATAAACATATAATTGTACAACACACTACACTACACAAGGACGAACAAACACTTTAAAATTATTGGAAAATAGCTACATTGCGTACAGAAGCCGGAGACAGAATGATTCAGAAGCCGGAGACAGAAAATTCTGTCTCCGGCTTCTGTACGCAATGTAGCTATTTTCCAATAATTTTAAAGTGTTTGTTCGTCCTTGTGTAGTGTAGTGTGTTGTACAATTATATGTTTATGACATTTTATTCTTGTCGGATAGGCCGCAATTGACGAAATGCCCCTGAAGATGATCTAGGGATCGAAAGTACTTGGGCAAGATTAAATTAAACTGTTCTCGATATATGCCTTTTAGTTGATCAAAGTTCATTTATCCGAGCATTCAACCTTACATTTATTTACTGTTAGAATATTTTTTCGTTTTTCGGTGGGAATAGCCCACAATAAAAATTTTCAAAGGTTTTTAACTGCATTGTTGAATCGTCTGCGACCTTGACGACAGCAGTGGGCTCGAGAAAGCGCAGTTGCCATACTTATCTCAATGTATATTACCTACGTCCAGCTGAAAGATTTAGGTACTGTATAAATGTGCGCTTGTTAAACATAAATTTAAATGTACAGGATGAGTCACGCAAGCCTAGCATAGTCCAAAAGCTTTATTTTTAATGGAATACCCTGTATATATTTATATTTTAAAATGACCCTTAACAAACTGAACTCAATGAACTATATCATGTAGGGTCTATTATGAATTTTACAGGGTGAAATTTTGAAATTATACGGCGTGGAGACCACTTATAGAATAAAATTGTTTGTGTCCATATTTTAGAAAATTATAAAATCACGTCAACTTTTAAATTCAAATTTGCGCTTTTAAACATAAATTTAAATTTACAGGGTGATACACGCAAGTCTAGCATAGTTCATTATTTTTGTTTTTAATGGAACACCCTGTATATTTGTATGTTTTTTAAATCTCCTTAACAACCTTAACTGAACAAATTATTTTATTTAGGGTCTATTATGAATAATACAAGGTGAAATTTTGAAATTTTGTTTGATAATGTACACCTAAGTACACAGGCGTGTGTCAAATAGTGGGTAATATCTCGGTAATTATCTTTAAAATGTTTAAATATATTAAAAATTGTAATTTTTTTAAGCTACAATTTAAAAATTATGGGACTGATCCCTTTAGACTCTGGCCTTTTTCAATGTTTCGCAACAAATCAAGCAGGGAATATTCAGGCTGTTGCTAGTTTGAAAGTTACATCTGCTTCAGGTATGTATGTGTTTAGTTATTATAATGTTAATGTTATTTATAAATTTAATGCATTAATCTATCTTTTCCGAAGCAATATTGTCGTCTTCTCCTAATGTAAACGAATACGTTGAGTTACTTGATCGGGCAGTTCAGATTAATCTGAAATATTAGCACATCGAGTTGGTTATACAGTAAGGAAAGATTTACGAACAGTTTTATAAATATTAAATTTTCTTACTTTCCCATCCTTAAGATTGGGATTCTTATCCTTGCTGTTGCCTTTTTTTCCTAATTGTGGTAATCTCTTGTTCATAATTTATTTATTCTAATGTTTCCTTGTCTTCATTCCTATTCCATCTTTTTGATTGATATGCTTCTCTTTTTTATTCAATAATATATCCACTTTATGGCAATTCAATTAAAAATTTAACATATCTTAACACTAATTTGAACACAAATCGGTGTGGTTATTAAAATTGACAAAAAAGAAGTTATATAAATTCATATTGTTAATAAGAAATATGTCAAAATAGTGTACAGACATTAATAATCTAATATATAAAAATCTACTGTAACAGTGTTTGTTATCGAACTCTTTCGAAACGACTTTATGAATTTTTTTAGGCCTGAGAATAGGTCGTAGGCTGCTTTTTATACCCCTAGGTGATAAGGGTGAATCTCTCCAGAATATATTTTTTATTTCTTGTACACAATTTTTTTTTAATCTTTTTATGCTTTGGCATCAAAAAATACATATAACCCTAAATTTTCACAATTCTACCACCAGCTCCCATTTTTTAATAACGGTATTAGTATTTTTACTTTCATCCACGGGATGGAATCGCTTAATCATTGTCGTATGATAATTTTTTATGTATTTAACACAGTGAAAGTCCAAAGTTTTATTTTTAATCTTTCAGTTTGGACTGATTTGCTATATCATACCTAAAATAAGAATATATTTATCCAAAACTACTGATTTAGATAACTACTAAAATAATTTGAACATAAAAGCTATCACTTGGTCATATTGTGGTGAAATGTAGAAGTTCTTATTCATTCTAATTAACCCAGGTGTTTCTAAATAAACATATAACTTCTACAATAATATAATGAGAATAACTCACAATTTTAACATTCAGATCAAACGTCGGTGTTCAAATACATTTTTTTAATGTAATATTTTTTAAATTATTTAATTAATTTGTGTCTTAAAATTTGTATTTTTAAGGCTCTCAATTTGAGATCAAATATAGTACAAATTTTTATATCACTTCACTGCCTCGTCTCATTTACGCACGTGATTTTTTCCTAATAAATCCGTTGGCGTCATTAATAAGATTTATATGTTGTCAAAGTCCATCCAACTAATTAACCATCTAACCGTTTTGTTTTTAATTGGTACAACATATCTGAAAATTTCTAATTAGAGTAGTTTGGGTGGTACAATTTTCATGTCCATGTTTTAATTAATTTAATCTTTATAGTTTGGCCTCCAGATGGAAAAAAAAGGAGACTGCCTCTAGACAGTTATAACGGTTTAGATGTAGAAAATTAGAACAGGTATAATTTGAATGGCATAACCAAAAAAATGGTTTTTATTGTTGAAACAAAAACGTAGCTTAACGAACAAAATATAAAAATAAGAAAGTAAAACATTCTTCTTCTATTTATGGTACCTGTCCGTTACCGATGTTGGACACTAACATGGCTATTCTGACTTTGTTGATTGCTGCCCTGAAAAGTCCGGTAGTGGTTAAGTTAACCATTTTCGCAGGTTATGCAGCCAGGATATTCTTCTTCGTCCTGGACATCTTTTCCCATGCACTTCACCTTGAAGTATGGTCCGAAGTAGGTCATATCGTTGTTCATTGCACATTATATGTCCCAGGTATTCTAGTTTGCGACGTTTTATGCGTCAACATGAAATCCTCAACATGCGTTCATAGCACCACATCTCAAATGCTTCGAGTCTCTTCAGTGATGCTTCAGTTAAGGTCCATGACTCCACACCATATAAAAGAACGGAGAATACGTAGCATTTTAGTAAACGAACTTTTATTTCCAATTTTATATCGTGGCTGTTAAAGATTTTTTTCATTTTAACGAAAGCTGATCTTGTTTTCTCGATCCTTATCGTAATTTCCGTCGATTGGTCCCACTGTTCATTTAAGTTTGCACCCAGATAACAGAAGTTGGTGATTTGTGTTATAGATTGTTGGTTAACTAGTAATTGACCAGGTGGTATCCTATTTTTGCTTATAACCTTGTATTTGGTTTTTTTATGTTAAAATCAAACCCAAACCTGCTACTTACTTCTGCCACCCTGGAGACAAGTGTCTGCAGACCTTCAAGACTGTCTGCAAAAAGGACAGTATCATCAGCGTATCTTATGTTGTTTAATCGTTCTTCGTTTATAAGTATTCCCTCGTCTATGTCCGTTAGCGCTAGGTTCATAATGTGCTCTGAATATGTATTGAACAATAATGGGGACAGTATACATCCCTGTCGCACACCTCTTTTTATTATTAGTAAAACATTACAAAAAATAAAAAATCTGAAAAATAGTGAACTATCTATGAATGAGAAGTGATCAGTTTTTCCTGGTTTAATGCATAAATTCAGATTGCAATTTATGTAATGCACCCGAGTATTAGACTTCTAAAAATGTTTGCACCTTCTTTTTCCGGTTTTGTCATGCTTACCTTTATCTGTATTCGGTATCTGTCCATTAGACCATCCATAAAATCAACACCACCCATATAACTGTTATATTCTTTGATTTATTCTTTGATGATGTGGACAGTCCACGTCAATGTACTGCTTTTTTTTCTTTCATAACGATCTGCTTTGTTTGCTTGTTGATAGTTTCCATAGCTGTTATCCTACATAAATGAAAGCTAGACTTTTTTGTATTTTTCCTACGCACTGTAATTAGTTAAACCTTCTTCTTGTGCCACTCCTATCGGAGATTGAAAATCATCAAGGCTATCCTGACCTTGTTTACAGCTGACCTAAAGAGTTCATTAGTGGTACAGCCAAACCACTCTCTCAAATTACGCAACCATGACATTCTTCTACGGCCTGGATTCTGTTTTCCTTTTATTTTTCCTTGCATTATATTTTGAAGTAATGCATATTTATGTCCTCTCATCAGGTGACCCAAATATTCCAGTTTTCTTCGTTTGATCGTTGACAAAATTTCTGGGTCTTTTCCTATCCTTCGCATTACTTCAAAGTTTGTAACTCTTTCAACCCAACTTATTTCAGCATTCGACGGTAGCACCACATCTCGAAACTTTCAATATTTTTTATATTGTTCTGCTTGAGAGTCCAGGCCTCTACACCGTATAATAGCGTGTTAAATACGTAGCCCCTTAGCATTCTTAATCGAAGAGGGATGCTTATATCTCTGTTGCAGAAGAATTTCCTCATCTTTATGAAAGTGGCCCTGACAATTTTGATACGTCTTTTTATTTCATTGTTTTGGTCTCCAGTTTCGTTAATTGAAGTACCCAAATATTTTTAACTTGATACTTTTTCAATTTGAATACCTTTTATACTAATATGTGCTGGTTGTGTCATGTTCTTACTGAAGACCATATACTTGTTTTTTTTTATATTGATACTTATGCCATAATTGTTGCAGGCAATATTTATATTTGTAATCGTTGTAACTCTTCTACTGTTCTTGCGACTAGCACAGTGTCGTCTGCGTATCGAATATTATTTACAACCTCTCCATTCGTTTGCTTGCAAAAGGGTTTCCTGGCAGATGCTTTCACTATAAACATTAAATAGCAGCGGTGACAAAATGCATCCCTGTCTTACTCCTCTACGTATTTCTATTGCTTGTGATATCTCATTTTCTATTTTGATTTTAGCTTTCTGATTCCAATATAGATTGAGAATTATTCGCAGGTCTTTATTATCTATGTCCTTTCTTTCAAGAATGTCTCTTAGCTTATCATGGCGTTCTCTGTCAAACGCTTTTTCAAAATCGATAAAACATGCATGTACTTCCTGATTAACGTCTAGGCATCTTTGTGTAAGAACATTCAAACCGAAGAGAGCTTCTCGAGTACCTAATCCCTTTCTGAACCCCATCTGTGTATCACTAATATCTGAATCCAACTTTTGATAAACTAGGTTGTGGATGACTTTTAGAAATATCTTTAATAGATGGCTCATTAAAGATATTGTTCGATGTTCTGAACTAGTTCTGAATTAGTTCAATACCATATGCCATCCCTGTATATTCCACAGCATGTATATCCCCTTTCTTCTATGGTTAGTTGCTTATCTTTTTCAGCTGACAATTTATAGTTACTAATTCGATTGGCTCGAATAGTTTCCAATGAATAAATATCTCTTGTGCGAAGATACACTAGCAGTGACAACGATGTGTAAAAATGATCAATGTAGATAATATAGTTTTTTAAATAAGGGATAGTCTGAGACAAACAAGTAGCTATATTTACGCTGCACCAAGATCAGGATTTTCTGGTAGGATGTCATCATTACTAGCTAAATTGTAAATTTCGAATCTGTAAAAGTATCCGTAGATCCGTAGAAATCGTATAGGACAAATAATTTTATTCCCGATTTATAATATTTATCAGGCATGTATTACCGTAAATGGAGTTGCATTTTTGAACAACACTATCTCTGTCGGATAATCATTTTCTACTGAATCTAATATTTATCATACTTCTTCATTGGTCATTTTAGAAAGATCATATGCTTTACGACTTTTACAAAGTAGTTTCATTTTTTTTTATTTTATACACTGTCGATCCATACTTATCGTAAAATAAGTCAGGCAATATTTATCTGAAAAAAAAACAAAATTATTAATATTTTTCCGGTGGGTATATTTTGTATAATTTTTTCCCATAATTACCTAAATTCTTTAATATCGCTTCTAAACGGCTAGACAAATTGGGGTTAGATGCCCAATTTGTTGATAAATATAATGGTCTCAATGGCCTTTGTGGACCGTAATTATTCACCAATGCTTTTGTTCAATATCACATCCCATAAAGAGTTGGTAAAAAGTTTATCTAATCCTTTAAGTAAGATTAATATAATAAATGAGTTGATTAAATACGGGTTTAATTATCCCAAAACAGCAAACATACAAAATTAAAACAATTAAATTAAAAAAAATTAAAAGTCTATTGATTATCAGATAAATTGAGTCAATCGATTATCAGATAAATCGAAAGTCTATGGATATAAAACTCTTTGAGAATGTTTATTAAAAAGTTCAGTTTTATCTACCAGTCATATTGTACACCACGATGGCTGGTCATCACTGGCTATTCCTCGAACTTCTAACAACTCGAACTCGAAGCAAATTTGCTTGTCTTGAAATTTTGAGCCACGGCTCACTGGCCCGAACTACACAAATCAGCAATCTCCTTAGCACTTATTGCAATTTAGCGGTGCCAACACTAAACAAATAGACTCCAATGATCTATGCTAAATTATACACTTGGGGTAACAATTTTCTAACTCACTCCTAAATAAATCAATAGGTACAATTATTTTAACAAACACATATTCAAATCAAATTACAAATTTTTTACATAAGGTTGACAAATTTTACAACACACGTATGTACAGCTGGTTCCTAAAAAAACTGATATGACTCTTAGTAAGATTTGATCATTTTGAGCAGTGTATTTGATTGGTCTGACATTATATTATATTTATTATGACAGACAAATAATAAAATAAACAAACAAACAACAAACAATTGATTACATATGTTAATTCATAAATTGTAATATTAAGATTATTTTTAACAAACTCAGTGCCACAAAGACAATTTCCAATGGCAGTTAATCTGAAAAGCTCAACGTAGGTGGCGCTTGTGTAGTTGGAGGTCACGTCAACTCTTCAAATCAATTTACTTAGTAAGTAAATATTGCGTTTATTTGGCTGTGTGAATTTAATTTGTGAAAATAAAATGCCTCAATATTGTGTTGTGCCTTTGTGCTCATCGAGAACATCAGGACACAGGTTTCCCAAAGATATTCTGATGACAAAAAAGTGGATTCTACAATAAGAAGGAATAAATATGTGCCGACAATAAATGCATGTATTTGTTAAACATACTTATGTTTTTCTGGAATATTTAGTTGCAGCCATATTTACTAAGAATTTAACAGGGAAAACCCTGTAGTTGGCTGTATGCCATAGGTATCACATATTAAAATGAAGTAAAGACTTCTGTTGTATGTTTTTATATTAAATTAATTTAATATACTAACATACAAAAGAAGTCACCACTGTTACGTTACATGACTGTATTAGCTCAAACCCAAATAAAAAAAAACTCACTATAAAACTCAGATGGAACATAAATATTTTTATTTTGGTCTGAGCTATAGAAATAAAACATTAAAAAGATGATTAATATAGTTTACCTTTCGATAAAGGCTTCCTTTTTTCCAGTAACTTTGGCATTCCTTCTCCTTAATTCGTTTTTTAACGCACAAACAGTCCATTATCTGTATTTTTCTGCCATAATTTATTATTTATTAAATCGTAAACAAAACACCATATACAAACTTCACGAACTGTCATAACGTTAACCATAGATAAATAATATTATATGACGTTGACCCCCAACTACACTAGCTCTGCCAAGCGGGAGCAACGGCGTACATAGTTGCCATTGTAAGATTGGACAACTATGATGGGGCTATCTTATACTAGACCACATGCAACAGATTTACTAGGAAAATACACACAACTTTTAGCAGTGCTGGTTAATGATGTTTTGTAAAATAAGGTTAATTTTAAATAAGGCAATTTAAAATTAATTAAAATATAACCACACTTAATGTGACGCACATCCGCCTGGTTCGGGTTTTCCCATGGAACGGATTAAATAAGATTTTTGCATTAAGTCTAAATATATGCCTATTTTTAATATTTTCTTAAATAAAACTATAAAATTTGAATGATCTATCTATATTATTTAATAAATTTAAAATAAGCTTTTAGATACGTCTTTTAGTAAAATAAAAATAATAATAAGAAGCAAAACATATTTTCTAAAAGTTTTTTTTAATGTTTTGATATATTTTTTTATTTATGCATTGTGAGTATTTATTTTAATTTTATTTTTTTTTGTTTACCTTCCGTTCGTTCCTACCTGAAAACTATTAACCCGCACGTTTTGCATGTGGCATGTATCAATACATAGAGAGAAGGAAACCCAAGAATCCACATCCGAAGAAAGTCCCCTCGCAACAATCCATATCCCTCTTTTCCTCTTTGAAGTCAGACTCTGGCGCTTCGCTCAGTGATATTGACTTCACGCACTTATCTTCGAAAAATCCAGACACCCATAAGTTCGATCCACATACCGCTTTTAATTCCCTCAAAAGTAGTGAGTCGAACGATACTAATATCAACCTAGGAGATATTCAATATGCTTTTACTCCTTCCCCCCAAAAACCCATCGTAGCTGCCAATTCGGAAAAGAAACTGGAAGACGGATTACCAGGACCACCTCGGGATTTGAAGGCACCAATGGTAAAGGCCAGGTTCGTCATTTTGAGCTGGAAGCCGCCGCTGGAAAATGGAGAAAACATCCTCTCTTATTCCATCTATTATCGACATGACGGCAGTGCCAGGTATGTTCAGTATTCAGTATTCTTTAAGTAACTAATAATAATTTAGAGACGTGCAAATTAAAGATATTTTTTGTAACGTTTTTCATTCCATTTATTGTGGTACAGTGAAACTTTTCAATAGTCACCATTCTCGGGGATCAAAAGCTGGTCGTTAAAGAGGAGTAGTCGTTTGAGAGAGAACATAGAAAAATTAAAGCAACTGATGTGCAGTTTATGTTGTTTATTTACATATAAAATATAATTTTAATTAATTGTAATTTCAATTTATCAGAAACAAACAATGACATCAATTTAAGAATAGGTTGCATACTTAGGGATTAGTTTCATTTATTTCTAGTATTTCTTCAATACAGTCGTTGATGGTCAATTCTCCACTTTCTGTTGGCACATCACTGTCAATCAAGGAAAATTGTTATAAATCCGCAAATGTGTCTTTGATGGTGGAAAATAGTTGTGCAAGTGAAATATTATCCTCTTCAAAATCATTCGCATCTACATTACACATAAATCCGGAATTAGCAACGAATTTTTTATTGACATCGACGACAAAGTACGCCAAACCACTGTAACCCTTATCAAGGCGTTGGTTATGGTAATGTTTTTCTCTATTTCTTGAAGAGGACAACCACTGTCTATACATTGTATGGATAATGTCTTGGTCTATAGAAAATGTCACACTGAGAGTGCAGTACGGGTAAGATACGGCAATGCTTTTCTTATGGAGAATAAACGCGCAGGGTTGTCGGTTTTCTCCAGCTGTTGATTGCTCATTGTCTCACAGGACCGGCTTGGATAAAATGCATCTGCCGGCAGTACGAGTAAAATATTTTATATCATGTATACGTATACAGTAGAATAAAAAGGCATTAAGAGTAACATTTGAACACCTCTTTACAAGAACAACATACAATAACTGTAGTTTTAATGTTTTACATAAAATAGAAAAAACCTACATAATTTCTAGGAAAGAATTTGGAAACTTGGAAATGATATTATTTATAGATATTATAAATATATAATATTCAAATTTCCAATTCTTTCATAGAAATTAGATTTTTTCTATTGTATGTAAAATATTAAAAATACAGTTATGCTGTTTCTATAAATAGGTCTTCATTTCTTTTGTAAAACTTGTGCTACAAATTACCATCATTAGCATAATCACCTAAATATGGCCATAAACTTGTTTGTCATAATTAGTATTTGATAAACTCCAAGCTTTCCCTATTTCACCCCCAACCCATCCTTAGGGTGAAAGTGCTTTTGAAAACGAAACTACACTTCAAAATTTAGTCACGAGTTTCAACAGAGAGCATGGAGTCCTATAAGTTTAAATCCGGTGAATTATTTAACGGTTGCGCTAAACTCGTAGTGTTAAATGTATTGTGTTTTTTACAAAATACAGAACAACTTAATGTAAGTGCTGCTGTAAGACGTACTTCGTTGATGATTGGTGTTAGCGAAAGAAGCATTTACAATTTCAAAAAAGAAAAAGAACAGAGTGGAACGTTGAAATCGCCAAAAACGTAAAAAACGAGTGTGTCAATCAAATTCTAGAATATTCACATATGACAAGGGTGTTAGAAGTATTCTAGAGAATTGTTCATTGTGAATTTTTTATGAAAAATTTGCCGCCATTCTTAAAGCATATACATAACTTTATACAAGGTAATGAGAATATACAGCCGTTGTCTCTTTCTACTTTATACAGACTTCTGAAAGATATTGGATTTGTTTATAAGAAACGTGGCCAAAGAAGCATCATGGTGGAGCGAGAGGATATTATTCATTGGCGCCATAATTATTTGAGAACTATACGACGTTTGCGAAAAGACCATTGCAATATCATATATTTGGACGAATCGTGGGTTAATGTTGGCCAATCTATAAATTACGAATGGTGCGATACTACGATACAAAACAGTCGTGATGCTTTTCTCAAAGGTTTAAGTACTGGCTTAAAAGCACCTACTAAACGAGGTCCACGATATGTTTTATTGCATGCAGGTGTTTCAGGAGGTTTCCTTCCTAGCACACAGCGTGTTTTTCTGGCAAAGAAAAATGATGGCGACTATCACGATGAAATGGATGCCGCATATTTTGAGTCGTGGTTTAAGGAGACATTAATATCAAATTTACCAAATAATGGTCGCAAGAATGTCATTGTAATGGACAATGCATCGTACCACTCCCGTAAAGAGAGATTCCCTAACAATTCCTGGAATAAAGCTGCAATCAAGGAATGGCTAGTGGAAAAAGACATTTTTTTCGAGGAGTGTTATTTGAAATCCGAGCTATTAGAAGCAGTGCGTGCTTTTAAAGATCAATACGATAAGTATCATCTTGATGAGTATGCTTCACAATAATGTTTATATTTTAAGGCTTCCTCCATATCACTGCGAATTGAATCCTATAGAAATGGTGTGGAACCAAGTTAAGCGATATGTAGGTACCCATAATACCACTTTTAAAAACGACGAGGTACGCCAGTTGATCGACGACGCGTCACAGTGCAAAATTGGCGCAATTATGTCACTCATGTTGTTGAGAAAACGGAAACTGAGATGTGGACTGCGGACAACCTGCAAGATGACGTAGACCAATTGATAATACACGCGAACACAGGGGAGAGTAGCGAAAGCGAATCCGACATCTCGGATGTAGAGGACGACTTTAGTATAATTAATTGAATATCTGTGAGTAACCTCAATTATTTTACACTGTATAACCAATAAAATGCATTTACCAGTCCAATCAGAGTATGGGCTTTTCGGATATTGGGCTGGGTGCACGGAAATCGAGTTCCCGGAGGTTCCACCCTGTATATTTATAGCTATCAAGAAATGTAATTTAAAATATATTTGTTAGTTTAATAAAGTATACAGTTTTATAATAAAATTCTCGCTAAAAGCTTAAGGTCTTTTTATTCAAATTCATGCCTCTTATTTGGCTACTTGAAGGCAATTATTTTATCAATATATATATTTTATAATAAATAACAGAGCCCGGCGTAGAGATCTGGGTACGGTTCTGTGACTACCACTTGGACCTGTTTGTATCGCCAAGCACAAGGCGTGAAATCCAGCAATTGTGCATTCCTATATTAGCCGTACTGCACTTCCGATGTGACATTTTCTATAGGGTAGTATTGGGTGAAAGAAAAATAAATTTAACATTATCCAATGCAATCTTGGAGTTAGATGTAGCATTATCTAGAAACAATCTATTTTTTTATTCTGCTTTTTCATCTTCGTGTCAAATTTGTGGAGCTATGTCGTCATAATATCTACTTCCCATGCCTTTTTTTGTAGATCTATTCAAAAAACAACTTATCGATGTCTTCTTCTTTTTATGTAGAAATGACTGTCTGTTTATCAATGTGCCTCCAGTAAGTTGTCGTTCCATCGTTTTCGTGGTCTTCCTATTGAGGAACTGTCTCTTACCGTCTTTACTACTCTATTTGTTGTCATTAGGCTTATATGATCGTTCCATTCTACTCTTCTATTTCTTACCCAGTCCTTGATGATTCTCCACTTATCGATGTGTGCCCCCTTAAAACATCGAAGATTGTTGCGTTTGAGTATGATAAGTTGTTCCTTCTTTTCACCTTTCTTATTTGCACAGAACAAAATTGTAATTCGTTGTTTTGCAGTTTTTCTTCCAAGAAACTTCCAATGCCTGTTCTTATTTTGGCACAATAGTAGAAACCCGGCTAGTCTGCATTAAACACATCTTTATAAAGAGACATAATCCTTAAAAATAGCAAACAGCTTTTCTTTTTAAGATTTTACGTTTTCGCCGTTAACATCAGCGGATTCGCCACATATTGTCTTGAAAGTATTATCTTGTCGACCAATCATTTGATGCGTTAAAGTCACATAATCCTAGGAATTGCGCAACTTCGAGGGCTTTGACTTGAATTATAGGTCCAGATATTGGCAAGTTTATGTTTCGAGCCTTACAAAACCAATTGAACACAGCAAGTTTCTTGGTTTTAGTAAATTTTCTTTTTTGGTTAGTGTTACGACCTTCTTGAAACAAATTGCCAACCCCTTCTTTATTTTGTAGCAATATGGTCACTCGGCTCTTACTTACTTTAAATTTTTCGGCCAACTGGTACACTTTTTCACTTTCGCTAATTATATCCATTTTTTTTATTTGATAAAGAGTCGTTTCCTTTTCCCCGCCATACTCGTTAGTTCCAAAACGACACTAATACCAAAGTAAAAAAACTGTCAACTATTACGCTCCATTCAAAAAAAAATTATAAGCATTAAGCAATACTAGTTAACACAAAAGTTTAAAACCGAACTGAATGTTAGAACCAGATCTTAAAACATTGGGATATAAATTTCATAGATCTGTCTAGCATTAAGGAATTTGTACCCTATTTATATTTCTTAAGAATGGTTTAGTGTCTTTTATTGAGGCTGTTTTTATCATTGACGGGTCTTAGGAAATTCCCGTGATGAATTCACGGAATTATTAATTACGTCCCGTCATTGCTATGTATTTTCTGTATAATCGAAAGTTCTCATTTTAATTGAAGATCTACACTGAATATTGTCTAAAAAAGGGCATTTTTCAGTCCTGGCCGTTCGAAAATTAATCAGATCTTTACACCAAATTTTTGAAAAAGCGCAAGAGTTCAACATTGATTTATACTATCTGTTAGTAGCCTTAAAAGCAGCATATGATAGTATTCTGATATCAAACCTGTACAACACTAAGACGAAGACGAAGAGATTAAGACAAGACTCATATCTTCAACATTTTGTTAGAAAAGTTCATTTGGCAATTTAACGCCATAAATGTCAATTTAGATACATAGTAGGGAAACTGTGCCTGTGTCTGATTGACCTAAAGAAAGCGTTGAGTACAGACATAAAGCGACAGAGTAAAACTCAAATATGTAATCCATCTTCTGTATAATAGAGAAGTTCCCCGAAATATTATAAAAACTATCTAAAACATGTACCAAAACAAAAAAATGGAAGTCAGAATAGATGGACAACTTACAGAACCCATAGAAATAGGCAGCGGAATAAGACAAGGGGATTAATTGAGCCCCATGCTCTTCAATTTGATCATGGATGAATTCATCAAAAGCGTTAACAAAGGAAGAGGATACAGAATGGGAAACAAAGAAATAAAAATACTGTTTGTTACGGAGACGACGCAATATTGATAGCCCAAGATGAAGATAGTCTGCAAAGACTAGTCCACAGATTTAACATAAGAGCAAAAGAATTTAATATGACAATCTCATCTCAGAAAACTAAAACAATAGTACTCAGCAAAGAACCCACCAGATGTAAAATAGAAATCGATGGCATCAGTATTGAACAAGTATTGGAAATAAAATACCTGGGAATTACACTGCCTAGCTATGGAGACCTGGACAAAGAAGTGAGAGATCAAGTACAAAAAGCAAATAGACTGACAGGATGCCTTAATAACACTATATGGCGAAACAGACATATTAACACTGAGATGAAGTCAAGAATTTATAAATGACATATGCCTCAGAAACAAGACCCGACACAGCCACAACGCAAAGGTTACTGGAAACTACAGAGATGAGAGTACTGAGAAGAATTACAGGAAATACATTGAGAGATCGAAAGAGAAGTGAAGACATTAGAAGAAAATGTAACGTACAGTGTATAAATGAATGGATACAAAATAGAAAAAGAATGGAATAACCACATAAGTAGAATGGAGTAGACCCTTGTCGTCAAAATAGCAAGAGATAAGTCACAAATGAGACAAAAAATGTGACCACACTCAAACCAAAGTAAAACTAATTTTACTAATACCCACACATATAGTGGACAAAATAAATCACAACACTTCATAATCGCAAATAAAAATACTTATTTAACAAACGTTTATACCACAAACATTATTAAGACATTACAAGTTACTAATGTGCCAGTTCTCACATGTGGAACATAGGAAGGAGCCCTAACCAAATTCGATGTGTTCCCTTTATCGTCTTTGAAAGAAAGATGTACAGATATATTCTGGGTTTCTAGTTATGAGACAATTCAAACCCACAGATCCATTGTGGATTTCACACTTCTACTTGTTAAAAAAAATGTTCTTGCTGGCATGTGATTTGAACCACGAATTTCGTAAACTAGACTCATTTACATTCTGTCAGCACACTCAGCCATTGAGTTACACAAGAGGTCGATAGCTGAAAGAAAGATCTATGTATTTATATACCGGTCTCAATGAAATTACGATAAGGGCCAATAAATGAGCTACACCGAGATGTAAGTTCTCATCTCTTATCGTACTACTCATCAATCGACAGACTCGGCCCAATTGAAATAGGAAATTAAAAGTTGCAGATACATTTTAGATTTTAAACTACAACGTTTATATTTTTGTTTTTTGGGCTAGCGCGTGGTTTAAACCATAAACCCACTAAACTACTCACATCGAATGAGCTCCGGTGGTTATGAAAGACGCCGAGAAGATTGGTGTACCTAACCGGAAAACACAAACATAAAAATGCTTTTAATTGTTAATCATTGTTTTGCTTAACAAAATTTCAGACAATCTATTGACTGTTTGCATTGAAGATGTAGTAATTCTTTAGTTATCTAACACCGAATATTATATTTCTATTGTTCTAGTTTTTATTATAACATTGTGAGGCTTATATTATTCTCGTATCTCTGAAGATACAATTTATTTTATTATAGTGAATATTTATCATTTACATTTACTGAAAGGAAATACTCAATAGATGAACAAATATACTAAAGGTATTTATTTACAAATTTATTTATTAGGGAACGACATCAAAATACAAATAGATCAAAATTGGAAGACCGCATTGGTGGTCTTCAACCAGGAGGAGTGTATCATTTTAGAATAGTTCCGAATAATGCGTTAGGACCAGGAGAATCTTCAGAAACTTTAACGGTTACCCTTCAATCCGAAGAACATGTCCCTAGCTCTCCTTTAAACTTCAACGTATACGCTACGAGCCCCAGAAATATTCACATCAGTTGGCAACCACCTGAGACTGCAAACGGACACATTTCCAAGTATACCATATATTATATGGAGGTAAGTTTATTTTGCGTTAACCTAATAGAAACGATGTTTCTTTTTTTTACTAAATAATCCCGCTTTTTGACTTTTTCTGCTTTTCCTATTTTCTAAGTAGTTGAAGATAATTCCTTGAGAATTCCAAAATACAGTTGCAGCATTTTTTTCTGATGAAAAAGGGGATTTTGTCTTTCAAAATTTGAAAGTCTTTTGTTCAAGTAGTATATGCCTAGAAAAAAGAAATAGTTATTCTTTCAATTTGAGTCAAATGAGATCATTTTCGCCTTGTCCGAAATTATTATTATAAATTATAAATAACTATTCAGTTATGACCTGTTCAATTAATCCTCTTCATTCCTTTCCAGGTTTAAATTTAAAAAGGTTACAAAAAAGAATAGTAACAACAAATTGATATGAGAAGACTAAAAGATAAGGAAACAAAGGAGGCAGTCGCATGGATTCTTTCAGAAAAGCTAAGTAATATGGAGCAAACATATGATCCAGAAGAATCACTTTAGAATATATGTGAAACCTTTACAACAAGATCAGAGAAGAACATCTAATAGAAAATAAAGAGAAGAGGAAAAGTTGGATGAATGACAATATACTGCAACTGATGGAAGAAAGAAGAAAATCAAAGAATAACAAAAGAATGTACAAAAATATTCAGAGAAAAATAACCGAAATACGAAAGGCAAAAGAAAATTGGTTAAAAACACAGTGTATATAGATAGAGTTGTTGAAACAAAAACATGATACATTTAATATGCATAAAAAGGTAAAACAAGCAGCTGGTCTTCAAAAATTCAACACAGCTAGCAAACTGCAAGATCAACAGGGGAACATCATCACAGATAAAAATCAAGAAACATGCATATGGACCAAATACATACAAGAACTCTTTGATGATAATAGGTCCGAACAACCTCCGTCCTACATATGTAATAACCACTTACCAATCACATCAGATGAAGTGGAAAAAGCAATATCACAACTAAAAGATGGCTCCGCTCCTGGACCTGACAATGCATATGCTGAACTCATAAATTCAATAACATATATTTAAACGGAGTAATACCAAGATCGTGGCTGAAGTTTCTAGTTTGTAGTTCTCTCGGATCCTCCTGTACTTAGACTATTTATCATATTTTTGGCCATTCTTTTATCGATTGCACCATGTGTTGTTGGGTTATGATTTTTGCTGGTGCAAAACGTTCCATACGCTTCTCATGAGCTCATGACCAAACTCAGTCTTCCAAGCTTAATCAGCTTTACCACATTAGGTTCTCCGTTTAAATATTGCCAGTTAGGATTCGTTCGATTTTGTCATTAACTTGTTTTGTTTGTGGCTGAAAGCAGCATACATTGTATTTGTTTATTTATTTTCATTACGTGATTTCTATTCAATTATTAAAACAAACTTGATTTTGCAGACAAGTTCTTCAATAGAACACAATGTCGACGTGACTGACCTGAATGACTTAAATTATGACTTAAATGGGTTGGCACCATTCACAGAATACACTGTTTGGGTAGTTGCCCAAAACGAAAACGGAGCTGGAGGAGCGACTGAAGAAAAAATGGTCAGGACTTTCAGCGCGCCGCCATCTGAGGCCCCGATTAATATTACTACCGAACCTTCCAGTATGGTAAGCAAATACTCGTTTTTGACAATAGGAAGAGTAATTTGTACAGTTATAAAATTTCTAAGACAAAGTAACTTTACTGGATATCACAGTAAAAAATTTTAGTGTTTCATTGAAAAATACCTAAGTTACTTAAATCTGTGTAATTTTAACCTGTGTGTTTTAGCATGCATAATCATTGCCAATATCTAATGAATTTTTCTTTTTATAACAGAGTATTACAGTACGGTGGGAGCCACCTCCGCCAGAAAACCAAAACGGTGTGATCTTAGGATATAAGATAAAATGGAGACGAGTTGGTAGGGGAAAGGCTCTGACTCATACCACACAACCAAGCGAACGGCATTACGTTATTAACGATTTGGAGAAAGGCGAACCATATCAAATTCGATTATGGGCGATGAACGTCAATGGAAGTGGTCCTGGGTCCGAATGGGTCGAAGTTGAAACTTTTGAAAATGAATTCGACGAGAATAATGTTCCCGATAAACCTGAAAAAATTAAAGGTATTATTTAATAATCAACTTAGATTGTATTTTAGTATTGTATAAATATCTCTTTAACATTTATTAATGATTAATTGTTTTAGTAATATTTTATTACAAAAATAGGTGGTTAAAAAATACAAATTTTTTAGTGCGTCCAACGTTTGATAAATTGTATGTAATGTGGTATCCTCCACTCAACCAAAAGACCAGGGTACGTCATTATTTGCTTGGTTGGGGTAAAGGAATACCAGATATGTACTCCCAGGAATTAGATGAAAGAAATAGGACGTACGTAATAGACCGATTGGGTACGTAGTTTTCTCCTTTTTAATATTTTCTTGTGATACTGTTTAAAAATATATCTATTGAAAATAGTTCTAGAAGCACACAATCAAAATACCTGATTTAATAATATTCAATTAAAATCTTTTTAGAGCCCAACTCTGAGTATGTACTCAGCTTGAGAGCTAGCAACCAAGTTGGTGCGGGTGCCCCCATTTATGTTCAAGTGAGAACTCAAGATGAGCCACCTCCAGAGCCTGCTGTTACCCTATACCCACCTATGGGATTGAAAGCGCAAGTTTTGAGTACTAGTTCAGTGGTTTTATATTGGACGGATCCCACTTTGAAGCAGAGTCAAGTAAGGATTTTTTTGTTTAATATACATAATTCAAATAAAATAATTTGTTATTAAAAAGAAAATAATTTAATAATTTAAACTTACAAACGGTTGCCTCTAATTTTTTTCAGTACGTTGGAGACAACAGGTATTACATAGTTAAAATCGACGACAAAACTGCGAAGAAACCTAGATTTATTAATGTCACTGATTTAAATGTAATGGTTGACGAGCTTAGACCTAATACTCTTTATGAATTTTCTGTAAAACTGGTTAAAGGTAAGTACCAAGATGGATGATTTTTATTGGCTTTGTTTTGTGTTGTTTTTATAAGTAGTTACTGTAAGTGCCAGTTTCGAAGCTCCAGTGCAGATCCTAATTGTCGTACCTATTCGACCTGAGCACTCTGTTAACATAATTATCCACTCCGTCAGTTGCGCAGCGGTAACCGTTAGGCACTTCGTATAGTCAATTATTGTTACTTAGTATTATTCTATTATAACTTTTATTTAAAGTGCTTTAGACGTTTTAACCTGAAATATTTTTTAAAGTTTATAATTCTTTCAACAATACAAAAGGTGAACTGGACACTTTATTATTATGTGAAATAGTAGTAGTGTGATTGTGAAAAATAAAACATCTGAAGAAACATGTGAGATATAGACGGCAAAGGCTGACAACGCTATTTCTTGATGAGATATATGTGCACAGGGGCCACATGGTGGTGGAATGGAATTCATTAAAAATACCTCATTAATATTTAAGTCTGTGGTTTGTTTCTAAAAAGACAGAGTCACACCCAAGAAATTTACTAGAAAAGTCAGCAAATACATCTTCTTTTTTGGTTGATTATCTCGGCCTCGCGGTAATCCAGTAATCAGTATCTGACAACCTCACACGTCGATTCTAACCTAACTTTGTTTATGTTTGAATAATAATTTTTTCCAATTAACTTCCAATATATATTTTTTTGTTTTTCTAATTACAATAAAAAAATGTTGGATTGTTATGAAGAAGTTGAAGAATCAAATTAATTAAACAAAGATTGTTTAAATAATTATACAGCTTTCAAATGAGACAATTTACATTTAGAGCGTTAAAAGGTCTATAACATAGCAAAAAATAAGTAGTTATATTTTGTTAATTTATTTTTAACAACATTAAATCATCTTTGGGATTAATTGTATTAATGGATTAATGGAAATTATTAATGGATTAATGGTATTTATTGCTATTTTGCAGCAAGGGTAATAAATTAAGATATTTTTAACCTCTATTCGTATATCATAGGAAATTTAATCATTATCTTTATTTTATTTTTGTACAACTTTGCTCCAAAATGAATAGTTTTAAAGTTATAAGCAAAGAAAATAGAAAAAAATCGATATTTTAGTAATTTTTAAAGATTTTAATTTTTTTATTAATGTTCTGGGCATATTTGAGAGGAAGCATAAGTCAATTATTATCCGAAAAATCCGAATGCCACCTTTCACGGCTTATCGATTGGTAACATCGGAATTCTCGAAATAAAAATTTCGTCTTCCTTAAATTTTCCTATGAATGAGTATCATTGTGTGTTTTATACACTATAAATTTGAAGGAATGCAGTGGACTAACGATTCGATTTTGAATTATAAGTGCATGTCATCTATATCCGTGTTCTTTGCTCTGTAAAATTCACTCAAACAATTGTGATTTTTGTGGTTAGTCATGATGTTTGGGAATACTTTATTATTAATGAGCTCGTCATTCGTTGAGACGAAATATTAAAAATGTCTTCTTCTTCAGATGCAAATCCATTAATGGATGTTAGCGATCACATTTTCCATTAATTCTCTATTTCTTGCAATATGTATCAGAGATTGTATGTCGTTAATCCCTGTCCATTGCCTTATGTTTCGGAGCCAGGACATTTTCTTGCGTCCAATTCCTCTCTTGCCTTCAATTTGACCCTCGATTATAAGTTGGAGGAACTCTTATTTTTCATTTCGCATGATGTGACCTAGATACGCCGTTTTCCTTTTCTTGATGGTTTCAAAAAGTTGGCGTTCTTCGTTTATTCTTTTAAGGACATCTATATTTGTGATTTTCGCTGTCCATGGTATTTTTAGGATACGGCGATAGAGCCACATTTCGAAAGCTTCTAATCTGTTCATCTCCCTCGTTTTGAGTGTCCAGCCTTCTACGCCATATAGCAGCACTGACCACGCGTAGCACTTAGTAAACCTTAGTCTCAGTTGAAGATCGAACTCTGAACAAGTCAGTACCTTCTTGAATTTTACGAAAGCTTGTCGAGCTTGCTCAATGCGACATTTTACTTCCCTGTCCGATGCCCAGTCTTCAAAAAGCCACGATCCCAGGTATTTAAATTTACTCACTCTTTCAATGGACTTGTATTCAGTGTTATGGTGGAGTTTTCAAGTGCATCCAAGTTTAAAAAATTATTTTAAAAGTATTAAAAATTTAGTGGAAACGAAATAAAACCATTGGATTCGTCGACAGGAATAATGCCATTACCGATAGCCATCTGGAGAATTCTTTGACAGAAAGATAATTGGGCAATGCAACTTACTTGTTGCTCGTTAGTTAATGTCATTAACTTAAGCCCATTTCCTTCTATTGTGGATTCAGCTTAGGTACATTTGTTAGAACTAATTGCTTCACTGCATCCCGATCATATTAAATTTCACGTTCCAATTCTCGATTGAAAACGTCGCTCAATTCACGATTTGGTGATCTTTTATTTATGGCGATTATTTCAATTTGACTAAGTGCTGCATATGACGTAATACATGACTTCGGTCAAAAGCAAAGCCTGAGTATATATCTCCTCATTCGTCTCTAGATTGTGATTCCTTAAACTGACACGAATTCCATGTCTGGCATGTCATCTTTGTAGCCAACCAAAAATTATACAAAGGTTACAATTTAAAGAAAAATAATGTGATGTTATCTGGTAACAATTTTTAAACTTTATTATAGTTAAACTAATAAATAATTATTTTGAGATAATTAACTATTTTATTTTAACTATCTTGTATTTATTTCAAATATTTAAGAGAGTATTATTAAAGTGTTTAAATTATATTAATAATTTTATTTCATAAACAAAAACTCTGATTTTAAATAATTAACTGGATTTTGTTTTATATCTATAGTTTTTTAACGAGACTATCGTTATCAATTGCATTAACAATTTTGTGGACAATTCTTTTATGGTAATAATGCCTTATATTTTTTATGATACTCTGGTTCATGGGTTTGGAAGTTATTTAAAAAAAAATGAAAAAAAAATTAATTCAATTTTTCGGAAATCTCCAAAGTCATCCATGCTTTTTGATTATATATTAACATAATTCACTTCTAGAGATTTAACTGCTTTAAACAACGTGGATTTTTTTCTTCCCGATGAGGAGTAATTTCAATTTTTCTGAATCATTCATCTTTGCTCCAATCAGAAGTTTCATCCTTTCTTTACTAGTTTTAACACAACAAAATTTATCAACTTAAAAGTTTTGAGAGTTTTGTTTGACAAAAAATTTGAAGAACAATCTTGTTTCATCGCAATTAAAAACGTTTTTTGAATGATATTCTTTTCAATACATTTTTCATATAATTTCAGTCCAAATGTTAAGAGTTCTCCTGCCTAACACTTGCACTTTCATCAGACACCGTTTTGAAATTAATTCCATTGCGGGTTTTCCAGGAACACAACCATCCTTCACTAGATTGAAAATGATTTTAATTAAATCTTTGGGCAAATTGTCTTTTTGCCCTTTGCATTATTAAATTTCCTGATATTGGTATGTTTTGGTGCATACGAACCGCTTTAAACCATCGAAGAACTGCTTCATTTAGTACGTTCCTCTTACAAACAAACCCGTACTCTTTTTCTACTGCTTGGAATGTCTCTCTCTCTCTCTCTCTCTCTCTAAGGGTACTACAACCTAAATTGAATCTTGGCCTCCTCCAAACTGTGCTTCCAACCTTGCCGCTCCCGCTCCGATCTTCACCAGGCTCTCACCTCTAGCAAATTTTGCCTGTCTACTGCCACTTCATCCTCCCACCTTCTCCGATATGACCAGCCTATCGAATTCTCGGAAGTTTAAATAATTCTGAGATCGGTGCCTCTTTGAACAGTCGATAGAGTTTATAGTTGTACCTGCATCGCCATACTCCGTTTTCTGTTAATAGGTGCAAATATCTTCCTGACTAATGACTTTTCTTTCAAAGACTTTCAGCTTTCTTTTTATATTTTCTGTCATCGGCCATGTCTCGCATCCTTAACATACTATTAGTCTGGTAATAGTTTTGTAGACCCTGACTTTCGATGTTCAGTGTGTGTTTTTGGAGCAGAACACATGGGCGAGTGACCAAGGCACTTCACTCTCTGCTTATCTTAGTTTGGCTGCTTTAATCATTGTCAGATTCTCCATACATCATGACCAAATCTTTGTTATTTACAGGTTAACGCCCTCGTAGACCGCTTAAAATCTTTTTCTCTATCTGCGTAGTTGACCTTCATTCTTCTTTGTAAGAATCCAAGTTTTTTAGTCCCATAGGGTACCACAATGTCCTACTACTTTGTAAACCTTGATTTTTTTATGTTCGCTCAGCAGCCGACTTCTAAATATTTTACTTAGAAAAAACACATATTCACATCTGCTATCCTTGGCTTTATTTGTTCTTTGATTGAATTGTTGTTGCATACCTAGATTCCTAAGAATTTGAAACTGGAATAGTGTTTGAACCTTCGTCGTCCAGTGTGATATTTGTGTAATTGCTCTTTTATCTCTCTTCTGTTACGACTGTTTTCAAGATGTTGGTTTTATCAACGTTTATCTTCAGCTCCATACACTCAGCAGCTATGTTATCGACATAAATAATATTGAATTAGTCTGTTCAATAATTTTTTTACCATTTACTTCATTTTAATATAAGAGCTGCAAAATTTATCATTGTGTTTGACTGCATGTATATTTTAATAATGAATATGAATTTATTTTAATTATATAACAAATAATTTTAGGTCGAAAAGAGAGTTCATGGAGTATGGTTGCTCACAACCGAACTTGGGAACTACCATTAAACGTAGCCCCCAGAGAAGTCGATGCCCATTTCAAAGACGAAGAATCACAACTTGTTGAATTAACGTGGCAACCGCCAAAGACTTACATGGGACGAATTACCGGCTATGTAATTTTGTATACAGATAATAAAAGTCTGTCGGATACAGAATGGAACGCATCGGCAGTAAAGGGCGACACTCATTCCAGCGTTTTGTATAATTTAAAACCGTTTACTCAGTATCACTTTAAGATACAAGCCAGAAATAGTAGAGGCTATGGACCATTCTCAGAAATTGTTTCTTTTAGAACCGGACAAAGTAAGTTTCTGATCCATTATTGAAATAAAAAAGTAAAATGTACTAGTTTGTTCTATAATTTGATCCTTAAGACTGTAATCAACATGCTACTGCAATTAGCTTTATTGCAAGTATTATAAGAGTACTCGGGAAAATACATAAAACATTATATGAAAAAAGCGCTTAGAACTATTGTTTTTTATTTCTGCTATTGACACGTCTTCCTCAAGTGATATATTTCAACTGTATTCGACTATTTGTGGATTCTTAGAAATTCAGCCTAAAGCCCTTGTCTTGTATGTGAAAATGTTCATCGTTGTTTACAGTATATGTCCATAATATGAATTGCATATGGGAAGTGTGTGAATAATGGACACACAACGATCAGATGCGTTAAGTCACTTCTTGTGCTACAGTCCTTAATGAATCTTGACTTCCCTTAAAATATCTTACCAGTGTTCCCTATTTCACATATCTGGGCTGCAACCTGAACGAAGATTGGGATCACTCGCGTGAAATCCATATTAGAATCACTCTTCAACTTTTTTTGCGTGTCGTGGAAGTTTGGATCGTTTCAGAGGCCACCGGTAAGAAAATCACATTTTTCGAAATGTGGTGCTACCGTAGAATGTTACGTGTTAGTGTAGTATCGTGGACACATTATGTCATCAATGAAGCTGTCTTGCAAAGGATAGGTCAACAACAACTACTTTTAACGGTAAAACAAAGAAACTTGTCATTTGGTCACACAATGCGAAACGAAAAATTCAATATCCTTCATTATTATGCAGGGCAAAGTGAAATGAAAAAGAAGACCAGGTATACGACTTATTTCGTGGCTTAAGAACTTGAAACAGTGAACCGGAAAAACTATGTTGGAATTATTTAGAGAAACCATGAATAAGGTTTTGTGGTCTAGAGTGATTACCAACGTCCAATGGGTACCCAGTTCAGTTCAGATTCAGACCAATAGTTTCCTATTCAGGACCAGTCTCTCCATGTCTTTATTCCCAGTACATGTAGATCTGCTTCCACATCATCCACGGAGCATTTTTCTGTCTTCGGCATTGTAATTTGTACTCTCTCATTTTCATCTGTGATGCTCAATCTTGTTTTCAAGTTTTATCAAAATCGTTCTAAGGCATTTGTGTTTTTTAATGTATCAATTCTCTATTTAACTTGTATGTCTTATTATTTTTTCTGTGATATATATATATATATATATATATATATATATATATATATATATATATATATATATATATATATATATTAAGAATATCCTTATGTTTGAAATATGTGCCAGCTAGAGTCATGTTTAAATATCCTGCAATGTTTACGGTTCTTATTCCATTATCATTCATTTCTTCATGTAGGCTATACGGTGCTATGGTGGGACGATACATAGGCTCTCTTTGGACTTTCGCATTCATAATATAACCAACGATATTTTTATGTCATTTATGGGGCACTTTCTGTAAGCCTCTCCATACAATTCTTCCTTTTCTGCGAAAACCTGCAATCATTTATACTTTCAGTTCTGTTTATATTTTACCAATAAATTCTGGCGCCTATTAAAAATAAATGATGAATTTATGAATTTGTTAGAACGTTATCCTAATAACGTCCAATATCAATCAAATCATCATATTTGCATAGAAAGTTACTAATCGAAATGCTTACTAAATAAATACTCAATAGAAGTTAAAATATAAGGGAATGGGCAAGAAGGCCTGTTAAAAGTAAAAAAAAATAAAACATTTACCTTTTTATTTTCTTTTTATAAATTATAATCTTAATATTACTTTTTTTATTTTTATTTATTTTTTATCTTTATTATCACTTTATTTATTTTTTTATTATTTATTTTAATAGGTGTAACATCGTCTTCACCTCAAGGCCAGCAGTTAGGTTAGGATTTGTTTTATTTTTCATTATACTTAGTTAAAATTGCAAAAGCACTATAGATAATAATGTAAATATGTAAGATAAACTATATGAATGGCACTACATTTATTAATGTTTTAGATACCAAAGGAGTCTTTTCTAAAGACATACTTCTATATACAACTATAGCTGGATGCTTATTAGCAGTTGTGACCATAACTGGTGTTGTTATTTTCATTTGCTGCAGACGAACCGATAGTAACACTTCTCCAGACAGAACAAAACAGGTAAAATATATTTGAAAATGGAAATTTCAGTTTCGTCTGTTTTATAGAACCGTTATGCTTTAATTGATCAAAATACAAAATGACGTTTAGAGAGGTTTATTTAGTATTCTACTATCTCTCATAGTACGGACGTCTATGACACAGTTTAGTCTCAGAAATTTCTGTAGATGTTTGCAGAAAGTTTTGTGTTTCTTGTAAAAGCAATTTTTACATTAGTTACGTAGCTAGGACAAACGGCTTTATATAAACTTAACCTCAAAAGTTTTGCACCACCAAAAATTATGCTGATTTTAATAGTTGATTTTCTCGCAAACGGATTTCCTTAATTTTTTTTATTATTTTAGACTTTCTTTAGTATTGAGGTAGTATTTCTTTATTACTGAGGGGCAAAGATTTACTCAAACTTCTCTTTTTGGCTTATACCGAGTGGAAGAAAAAAATTTTTTTCTTACGTTAAGTTTGAGGCACCCTGTAGGGAGTACAGGGTTTTTTAATTTCCCTGATATCTTTAAAACCAAAGAAAATATACGGTTTTATTCTTTAACATGTGTTTTAACTGAAACAATACTAAATTAACAATTAAAGATAACAACACTTAAAAACAGAAAGCAAAAACGTGTTTCCCCTCTACTTTTAATAATAGCTTCACATCCCCTACGCTTGCTGGATATTAAGCTGGCTATTTGATTTTGGTCTATAGAGTTTCAGATATCAATAACCCTAGTTTCTACATCTAACAGGAAAGCAGGAAGTGGGAGACGAAGTCTTAATCGTCTACCGACAATATTCCATAAGTAAAAAAAAAGAGGTTAATCTTTGTAAATGGGTATATTTTATAAAAACCGTTAAAAGGGCTGCATTAAAAACACGAACGTTTTCGGAACAACAGTTCCATCATCAGGTTAAAAATATAGGTTACCATGCCTGAGCCACCAAAATATTAAGGTAAAAACCCTTTAAAATATATAATGTTACCAAAGATTGTACATGATGTTGTTAATATTATTTGATGTTTAATATTTTAATTAAATTTTACTTCAGGTAACATACACCCATGCTTTAAGTGAGTTCCAGTGTCCGGAGAGTAAACCTCTTCAAACGGACTTCAGCTGGTAACTGAAGAGGTTTGTAACAGGTTGGTAACTCCGTTTGAATAGGTTTACTCTCCGGACACTGGAACTCACTTAAAGCATGGGTGTATGTTACCTGAAGTAAAATTTAATTAAAATATTAAACATCAAATAATATTAACAACATCATGTACAATCTTTGGTAACATTATATATTTTAAAGGGTTTTTACCTTAATATTTTGGTGGCTCAGGCATGGTAACCTGTATTTTTAACCTGATGATGGAACTGTTGTTCCGAAAACATTCGTGTTTTTAATGTAGCCCTTTTAAGGGTTTTTATAAAATATACCCATTTACAAAGATTAACCTCTTTTTGTGATACGTGGTATACAGCCAGCTGCAGGAATTATTTTCCTTGTGGATTAAATAAGTGTTCAATAGAATTCATTTCGAGACTGTGAGGGGGTCAATTCAATCTCTGAATATTTACCTCGTAAATATATGCTCCTAAAGGAACAACGTGTTCAAAGAAACAAAAGTTAATGTACTTTTTGCCCTTTAAGAGTTTCCACGTAAATGGAATCCATCCTTTCTGTCAAGGAAATTGCACACCAAAAAATCACAGAACCTCCATTAAACAATCTCATCTCTCTTATGTTGCATCGTGCATATGCAAACCACTTACCTGGTCGATGCTATTGTTTTTATTTTACCATATTGTATCATTTAGACATACTATGTATGTATGTGTGCAGAGGTTTGGCTTCAAACTATGTTCATTAGCTACAGTCTTATTAGTGAAATATTACTGACTTACAATTAAATGTATTGTAATATACCTATTTTTAAATAGTATGTACTTGTGTTTCCCTGAGAAAATCAATTAAGAGATCATACATTGATTTGTTGAATGAGCTAATTAAACATGATATATTAACTGGATCCGCAATGTGTAGTTTGTGCAATTTGGATAATAACTCTTTGGATGATCCCGTGTGTTTGGTACATTCGAAAAATATGTGATTTAAGTCTCCCACTGAAGTGTTTCTACACTCACAAGAGGGGCTTTAAAATACTCCCTTTTTAAATAGATGGGCTGGAAAGCAATCATGATGAATTTTAATTCTAGTAATAGTGGAAGCATATGATTTGCTATTTTTATTGCTCCTATTGTTTGTTTTCGTACTTCAGGCCCAACATCACCAAAGCCTGATATTTCTATATCAAAATATTTGAATTTCAGTTCTTGCTTGATAATTACATCTACTTCAAGCTTGTATCTCAGAGGTATCTTTGATATTATCGAGAATTTTTTTTTAGAGTTAGAAATCGTCGAATTAAAAAATTTGGCTATTCTATTAAATTGGTGTAAAAGTCTTTGCAGATCGTTTTAGTTGTCTACTACTAGCAATGCATCGTTGCTCTAGTATAAAATGTTAATCTCGTTTTCTTCCATTTTATATCCATTTATTTAATTTTCTTTTTATTTCGTCCATGGTTATATCGAATAAAAAAGAGCTCAATGCATCTCCCTTAATGTAAATGTTATAAATGTGAGATACTTTGTTAAATTTAATAAAATTTATAAAAAAATATTTTTTGAGTCTATATCTCAATTCAGGTCAGCAGTATAAAAAATATTTTGTGCTTTAGGGTTACCAAAAAGGATCGAAGAATGGTCAGAATATTCCACCCGACCTCTGGATTCATCATGATCAGATGGAACTAAAGGCTATGGAGAAAAGACACTCACAAAACGACGGTGCTAGTAGCAGTGGAGCCATGACGCTACCTAGAAGTATAGGTGGTAACGATTATGATCATCACGAGTCAGTGAATACAAATTCTTTGGATAAAAGCACTTATGTGCCAAATTATGTATGTAAGTATTTGTTTCGATATAATTAATTGTATTATAATTAATAAATTTACAATATTGTAAATTCCTAGTAAAGGTAGATATTTTTACTACCATTTGTAACATCAAATAGTGTTTATAAAGTATTGTTCTGTCTCTCGTAGTCCTGTTACATTCGAAAAAAATATGTAATAATAAGTTTTAATAAGTTTTTCTTTGTAATAAGACGTACTGATGACGTATACAGGACATATCGTGGATTATATTACAGTGGTAATTTTAATAAAAGAATAACTATTTTCAATGTTAAATAGTATTATCACTCACTCCAACGGATGTGCTTGACGAATGCTCGACGAGAACTTACTCGGTGTTACTCATTGATCCCTACCATAATGCATTGAGACGAAAGAAAATCGGACGAATTGTTAAATAATAAAGCTGACAAAATCAAGCAGCTATTGGCGAAGGCAAATAAAAGTACAAAAGAAAGAATTAAAGATGCCTCAAACCTTGTAATTACTTGGTATCGAAAAAAAGATTAAGTAAATCCTAATAAAACGACCCTTTCATTCACTAATAGGAAATAAACAATTCCACCCCGACCATGAATATAATACCACTATCCTTGTCAAGAAATTGAATATCGTGAAGTATCTTTGATCAGTGTGCTCTCCGCAGATATCAGCTCTAATGCAACAAAGGCTCTCTGACCCGTAGGTTTAATATCCTGCCTTAATGTCATTATATAGAATAAAAATATCACAAAGAAAATTTGACATATATGAAACTTAGTTTAGGCTGGATAGCTTAGACACGAGTTGCTTGACTTCTACGCAGAAGGTCGGGAATCGAATCCCTGCGCCGCGCCGGCTAGAGCATCTGGATATTATCAAATATTTACAGGCTCCAGGTCGACTCAGTATGAATAAAATGAGTACCTTGGGTATAACCATTCGTAATAATAGGCGGTTAAAGCTTTGGCCCTGTTACCTTCCATGTATACCGTAAGCCCAAGAGATAGAGACTATTATTATGAAACATTAGTAAACAGTGGTTTGTTGTACAGATCCGAGAATTAAGACTAACCAAAGTATATAAAAATAAGATTAGAAGCTGTTGAAATGGATGCAGAGAAGATCACAAAGGATTACAAGAACAGACAGAATCAGAAATGATATTAAGAAATGATGGGTATTGAAGCAACCATTACCATAAGTAATGAACTGAAAACCGACAAAACGTCGGAGAAGAAGAAGGCCAAAGACCAGTGACTAAAGCCATAGGTGCCAGAAGCCTACGGAAGACAGAAAAAGATTTGCCTGGGAGGCAAAGTGTTGGGACAACGTCAATTTTAATAATTCGTAAATAATAGTCCGATTACTTTTTCTTAATAGCAGCAGCTTTTCTAGGTTTTGGTGAACTTGCGGCAGCCTTGGCGACGATCCTTGGCTTAGTGGCTGTGGTTTTTTCGCAAATCTGCTTTTATTTGATTTCTTCGCTTTGGTTGGTGTTTTTACTTTGGCCTCTGCGTCGGAACTGACTTTTGATAAACAAGATAAAACTGTTCTTAGCATATAATTATATTAATTGTTATCACAACTAATACGAAACATTTAATTGTTCATTTGTTTCCACAGCTGACGAAGTACATAGAAACTCCTTACGTTCGAAACCAATTTCATTTCCTGTGGACAGTAAACCTCCCAGGGAACGTAAGTATATGTTGTGTATTATGTCATAATCAAATACTACACAAATAAGTGTACAAAAGAGTATTTATTAAAATTGAATCTCAATGAACCAGTGAAATTGAATATGAATATTTTTTTATTTACATTAAACACTGAATTACAAGATCTACAACTGTTATATTATTTACAGCCATAGCAACCCCCATAAATACGGCGACGTTAAGTCAATCTAGCACAGATTCAACTCCTTCCAGCAGACAGCCCTATGGCCGGTCTCAGTATTCATTGCCTTCAAGACCTCAGGTGCCTTTCGATTCTACGATGCCACATACTCAAGCAACTGAAAATGTGTATATTAGTCACCCGATAGCGCACAGCGCACAAGAAGCCAATACACCTCTCAGCTCAGGATACATTGGGTAAGTTAGTTGTGAATTTTACAAGGTACTGCATTGAATATTTGAATGTGGCAATAGTTATGGTAGCCGATACGATAGGTGTGGGAGCTAGCACACTCACTTCAATTTAAGTAATCTAGACTAGAGTTTTAGTAAGTAAAATCTCGGTGCTTTCTATAAACAAAATACATATTGTTCGTTGCAAGATATTTCGGATTTAATCTTCTAGGTATAGTTGTATACAGGGTGGAACTTATATACTGATACATTTTATCAAAATTACGGCAATCCCACAAAGTAAAAGAAAAATACATATAAGTAATACTTTTATATTAAAATATATAATATATTTAACATAGTGAAAAAATACAAAAAAAAAATAATTTTAAACTTAACTATCGTCTACATTTAAATCGGTGTCACTATCATCGCTATCGTTTAAATCTATAACTACTCTATTTATAATGTTTTGGAACTGTAAGTATTTTTCTTCTAGTTTTTTGACATGCTCTATACATTTTTTATAATTATCTGCTGTATTATTAAATTCGGTCTTAATTAAATTTACAACATTCGAAAACGATTTAGGAGAATTATTATTTTTCCTCACATTACTTTTTAATCGAGACCACAACAATTCTATTGGATTCAGTACACAATAGTAAGGAGGTAATCTTAATACTTTATGGCCATAATTCTCAGCTGGCCTAGCTATTCTTCTGCAAGTTGTTTTAGTTTAGTTCTAGCCTAGCTTAGCTATTCTTCTGTAAGTTGTTTTTTTGTGTAAGAATCCATAAAATATATTTCATGTTTTGATAAAGATTCTTGAATTTCAGCTTTATTTGAATTAGTGTTTGGAATTTTACTCTTTAATCTACAATGATACGGAGCATTATCCAAAATAATAACGCTATTTATTTTTAATTTAGCTAGTAATTGCTGCTCAAACCACTTTTCAAACAAAGTACTGTCCATATCTTGATGATAATCTAAGCGACAATCACTTACACTCTTAGCAGAGAGTAATAAAGCATCTTCTACCCATCCTGATTCTCCCCCACAATGTAAAATACAAATTATCTTCCCTCTAGAGGAAGGAACATTGGTGACGCAATGTTTACTACCATCGGTTCAACATTTTTTAACTATATCGTGGATGTCGAACCAAGTTTCATCCAAATAATCGAACCTCCACTTTATTAAACGGCTGGATTCCATAACTGCCTGCCGTTTATTCGTTGTTTTAAACATAAAACCATTAGATTTTAAAAACCTCCAAAAAGTAGTTTTATGACACTCGGGGATTATTTCTTTGTTTCTTAATTCACTCAAAAGTTTGTTTAAAGTTGGTAAGTTATTCACTGAATACATATGATATATTGTTTCCCGTATAGCTGATAAATAAAAATTCGGTAATACTCGATGGGCACCAGAATCCTTTCTTTTTTTTCGCAACACTGGACCGTCTTTTAAGTTCGTACACAATGGATCGTGGCACTTGTGTCAAAAAACCGTCTTTTTGATCGCTTCTGATTTAACCATCGTCGAAAGAAGACATAATAAAAAATATGTAATTTTACTTTTTAAGGAATTCTGCTCGCAATTCTGTGTTTTTTATGAATTACTTAATCAGAAAATAAATTTTCTAATTTCTTATAAACATTGACATTTCGATTTCCTCTCCGGAAATCGTTTTCAAACAAGATTATTATACAAATTCTGACAAATGTATGCATACATACATGGTACAATGGCAACTAGAAGCTTTTGGCGACGATTCATAATGACTTAATAGGGTGAACTGGATTCCGGGGTTCGGGCCTCTACTTGCGGCTCAATGCTGATGCATGGCGTGGCCGGGCTGACGAATGCCTCCTTCTCCCTCGGACCCGCATGCTCATTCGGGGCGAATGCTTAAGACGGACGGACTCAATGTTCATTTTGCGGGATAGGTAAGGGAATTTTTTATTACGAAAAGGATGAACATGTGTGTGCCCGTTTAGGATCTTTCGATCCTCTTTGGGCTAGCTTTGAATATGTTGTTTGTTGTCGTCGAAAGCAAAACAGTCCGAAAAATACAACTGTGGCAGCGGTGTGTGTGGTGGAGCTTCTTGGAGGCTGTTGAGATGGAATCACTACTTGAATCAGAGGCGAGAGGTTTGTCTGGATGTGATGTTCTTTCCAGAATGTAGTGTATATGTTTTGAGCTAAATGCGACAGGACCGTGTCTCTAGTTACTATTGTTCCTGCAGCCGTTTTTACGTCTATACCCAACTTCAAAACTAGTGTATTGCACTAAAATTTGTCATTGGGTATTTTCGTTAACGGCCAGGCCTCGTCAGATTTCGGGAGGCGACCTGCCGCAGATAGCCCAATGAATGTGTGTGTTAGCATGACAGTGATGGACCCATTTCGATGTAAGTTTAGTTTCGTCAGTCGCCTAGACAGACTCTTCCGACCTCAGAAATTCGTATCATGCACAGGATTACGTTGTCGGCCGGGGGTCTCAGCGGCGAGGATACTTCAGTAGCAGAAAGAGGACCCCTTTCACTGTCATGCTAGTGTGAGTGTTGAGTGTGTGAATATGTTTGAGTGTGAATGTGTATGAGTCTGAATCGACAGAGACGAAAACCGTGTTCTCTAGTGACCATTGTTTCTGCAAGCCGTTTGTACGTCTGCCACAAACTTCAGAACTAGTGTATTGCAGTAAAATTCGTGTTATTAATCGCTTGCGTTAACGGCCAGGCCTCGTCCGCATTCGATAGACGGTTTCGGCATCTGCCGCTTCAAGTGAGAAAATAGTTGCGGCTATTTTCTCAGGGACGGACAGGTATCGTTGAGTAGTGAGATTGGGAAACTGCAAAAACCAATCTTCCCCTGTCCGGGCTAAGGAAAAAAATTGGGCTATAGGTAGGTGCGGTAAGCTAACGGTGTAGCTTTAAGGATGTCAGCGTATTCACCCGGGAGTTCGTCAATGCAAGCCTGCATTAGAACGGACGGAATATGAAGTTTTTTGATTTTGGCCTTCCGGGATCCTTACGTGACCTAGATGAGAACAGGAACTTTTTAGGGTGTTATGAGTGATAGATGGGGGGTCGTTGATTGGTCTGAGTTTTAATTCTCTCGATAATTGTGGCAACATTTGCGGTCTTGTGGATTTCACGGGATGAGAAGTCCCAGGGTTTCCTGCATACACTACGCAGAATTCTGCGCTTCGCAGCGAGCAGTCTTTTCTTTTGATAATTTCTTAGAAGGCAGTATAAGTTGGACTTATGTATACTCCAAAACGGACCGAATGAATGTTTTGTAAGTGTGTACGAGAGTCTTTGAGTGTGTTTTTCCAATTACCCCTGTAAGTGGTGTGAGAAGACGGGCTCGGTTTCTGGCCCTATCTTAAGTTGCCTTTAGATCAGGTTCTCAGTTGAGTGTCCTAGTGAATCTTCTTCTTCTTCTTCCTTTGCCCTATCCGTTTCGGACGTTGGCTATTAACAAGGCTATTTTGACTTTGTTTACGGCACCTCTGAACAGTTCGGTCGATGTTAGTCCGAACCATTGTCGCAGGTTATGCATCCATGAGTGTCGTCTTCTTCCCGGTCCCCTCCTACTGTCGATTCTTCCTTGGACTATTAACTGTAGCAGCCGGTACTTAGTATGCCTCATGACATGTCCGAAGTACTCAAGTACCTAGTGAATAGGACGCCCAAATAGGAAGCTGTCGGGCTGATAACGAGCCTTTGTCCCATCAGATTCAGGGGGAATTGGTCATCGCCGTAGCGATTGATTTTCACAGTTGTGTGACTCTCCACTAATCACATCATTCTTCGACGGCGTTTAAAAGAGTTTGTGCTCTTCTGAAAGTTCTCTCAGGAAAATAATCGTTCGTTGTTATGAGGAGGGCAGTGTCATCTAGATAGAGATACAGTTGGGTGCCTGGGATGTTTTGATTGGAAAAGCTTCTATTATATATTATGTACAATAAGGGTGCTAGCCCTGAGCCTTGGGGGACTCCAGCTTGTGGAGTGAAAGGGGTGGACAGTTGATCGCTTATTCTCAGTCTAACAGTTCGATTCATAAGGTAAGAATGTATGATTTTTATGAATTGTAGAGGTAGCCTGATGTCAATTAGCCTCCGAACTAGCCCGTCGTGCCAGACTTGATCGAAGGCCTTTTGTATATCTAGAAAAGTGGCAATGGCGATAGCATTGTCGTTTATTGATTGGGTGACTTCTGATGTGAAATCTATTAATGCATTTTGAGTAGATTTATTAGTTTGGGTATCATGATGGTGTTAGCCACCTTCCATGGAGTAGGAAAGTGGCTATTTTTGAGACGTGCATTAATAGTTTTTGTTAGAAGTGGGGTAGTACTCTCTGGAAGTTGTTTTAGGCACCGTCTACTGATATTGACAGGTAAATGCTTAAGTGTGTACGCGGCTTTAAAACTGACCAAAGACATAACCGTCACTTGTAAAAATGTTTGTTGTGTTAGCTGGGTATTTTTATTCTTGTATTGTCTTGACAGGAAGAATGATCAATAGCGAATATTATATGGAGTTATATGTGGGTTTAAACCCACATTAAAAAAAACGAACAAATAGAGAAGAGAAAATGTTCTGTCGAGATACCAATGCGCCAACGTACAAGAATTGTATTTTACATTACTTTCATATCCACCATATACTTCAGATCTGACTCCCAGCAATTACTCACCTTAGCAAACCTTCAAAAAATGCTCCAAATGGGGAAATTGTTGTGGAAACCTTATTTGGAGATCAAAGAAATGGTTCTACAAAAAGGGCATCGAATTGTTAGAGAAGCGTTGAATTCAGTGTATTACTCAAGATACAGACTTTCGTATATTAATGAATAAGCTTGAATTTTCAACTGTATTTTAGAACTTTTATGAATATCATAATTTTAATGTTAACAGTGTGTATAAATTTTGGTAATAATATGAACCACACATTAAATCGAATGTGCTCAATATTAAGTAGGATTAAGTTAAAATGTATGATTCCTTTTTTAGCCATCCTCAGCCAACGCCCACTGGAGGCGGATATGGAACGCCCCCGCCCTCCGGTTGGTCGGTGGATTCAACGAAAAGACTGCAGGCCCAAGGCCACCCACTTAAGAGCTTTACTGTACCGGCTCCTCCGCCAATATCAGCACCTAGTACTCCCCAACCTAAACATATTGGTAAGTAATAGGTAAAAATAGTATTTTGTCTATAAAACTACACTTTACGTGGTATTGAGAGACAAACTCCAATTAGGTATACAAAACGTATGTTTTTTGCATACGTAAGTTTGCAAAATTTTCTTTTTTGTCTTTTTCTGAAATTTTGATAAATCAGCCTTTCTTTATGATCTTCTGAAATCAAAAAATTCCTCTGCGTTCTTCAATTTTACCCGTATAATCCGTTGCAGAATATTATACTGTTTTCTCTGTATTAAGTTTAGCTGTGGGTTTATAGTACCATAATTAACAAAACTACAAATTGGGGATCGAATTATTTGTTATTACCTGCACGGAGAGGAATTTAGGACCGCCTAAATATTTGTACATTATTTGTAGGCCATTTTAATAAATTATAACCATTTTTATAGGAAATATTTTTTTTGGCACTTTTATGCTGAAATATTTAGTTTATTATTAATACTACAGTTATAGTGCATATTGGTAATTAAAAATTTACGAGCCCTTCCCATATCTGTAGACCCAACGTTAGATTGATAAGAAAATTAAATTTTAGAGAACAAAAATAAAAGGCAAGCGTAAATTTTAGCATCGAACTTAGCAAATTAATGCATCGAACATTTTTGAATTTTCCTAATTATAGAAAATATTTTATAACGTAATAAAAACTATTGATTAAACAGAATAATAATAAATTTAAAAAAACGCATAGCATATGTAATATTAACAAAAAAAAATGTGAAAGTTTCCCCTTTATTTTTAATGATATCCACAATTCTTCGAAACATAGTTTTTACCTAGTTCTGACAAAATTGTAATGTAAACAAATCCCATATTTCTTGCAATTCTTCCTTCAATTCGTTGACGGACCTGGCAGGATGTTTTCTCAAAGCTTTTTTCATTTCGCTCCATAAAGTCTTTATCGGAGACAAGTCGGGACTGTTAGAAACCCATTCCAGAAGTGGTATAACATGGTCTTCAATCCATTTTAAACTCTTTTTGAGGTATGACAACCTGCGCCGTCCTGTTGGAAGACAAAATCTTCCGCTTGTGATGGGTAGCTCTTTCGGGGCGACAGACGCGGTAGCTCGGACAGACACAGGTTGAAATAAAAAAATAAATCTATTAATTTCGCATATATACAATAAATAAAATAAAATGAATTCTACGCCGTATATACAATAAATAAAAATGAAACGAATTCTACGTCTCCGTCTGGGTCCCGCGATGAATGAACTCCCCGGCGAACGTCTATAAAAGAAAAGAAATTAATTATTACTAATAAAGAAATGAAATAGGTGAAGTCGATCATACGCAGACTTATGCTCGCTTCCGCTTCAATTCAGCGGGAGCTCCAAACGCACTCGCAAATAAAATATTCGGCTGTGCAGACCCGCGGTAATGTTCAATACACAATACCGATGGGTTCCGCTTGGTTAAGGACAGAGTATGATCCTCAATTCGGATTTGATCCTCAAATCTCTCTGTCCGGGCTGGCTCGCAGGTTCACTACACCGGCGAGTCAGGGAGCCTAGAGCGCTAGCTACAAGACTGTCTAATTCCGCTACTCACACGCCTTACATAGCCGTTGCGAATCCCACTTCGTCGTCTCGTTGTAGAAGTGGATGCGCAAATATTGACACTCCCACGGTTCGAACTGTTAAACGATCAGAACATCATTATACGCTGATGTTAAACGGTGTTCCATAATCAGTAAAAGAGATTCTTTTAAAATATTCAAATATTTATCCGTGTTTACCATTTCACCGATAAAATGTCCACTTTTCACACCTTTAGACGACATGCTGCCCCAGATCATGACAGATGTACGAAATTTAACTTTTCTCTTCAGGCAGTTGGGATGGAAAGCTTCATTTTTGCTGCGAATGACACAACTCCTACTGTCTCGAACACACACCTCAAACCTGGACTCATCACTCCATTGTATTGAATCCCATTGCGACCAATATTTATGCTCTTTTGACCATCTTAGTCTATTTTTCTTTTGTTGTAATGTTAAAACTGGCTTTTCCTTAGACTAAAATAAAATGAAATTTATTAAAAACAATTCGTACAATTTTTTTAACTATAAAACTTACTTTGTAAGTACCAAATCCTAATTTGTGGGCCTCTCGGTGACATGTTGATCTAGAGTGTCATCCAATAACGTAAACTGCAAATTCTATAAGTGGGCCAACTGATATGGGAAGGGGCTCGTATATATTAAACTGTACATGCGTATAATTAGGTACGCCTAAGGTCACAATTAGAGTGATTTTACTCTCTCTCAATACCATACAAAGTTGAAATAGTGGAAAGAGGTTGTTGATTAAATTGTATATTTTTAGTGACTGTGAGACCTACAACCTCCCCTTTCAAGAAACCCTTGGCAGGGGGAAGTCCACCGGCGAACCCTGTGATCTCAGCCTCTAGAATAAACTCGTCCAATCCACCTCCGCATACGGCCGAAGAAGTACAACGATTAAAACCGTCTCATTCGACAGAGGAACTCAATCAAGAGATGGCCAATTTAGAAGGACTGATGTTGACTTTGAACGCCATAACAGCAAACGAATTCGAATGTTGATTGGTGTTCAAGAGATCGAAATTTTTTTAGTCCTGTGATTGAATTTTGTAAATTCACGGTTTTCTCCATCACTGGATTTTTGAAAACGGGTGATATAAAACGCAAGGTGTGTATTAATACATCAGATATATACAGTTATCCCGTCTTATTTTTTTCAAGGATAATTCGATGTATAAACAATTCTTAATTACCTACTTTCTTTGATGCAGATATTTCATTACTTAAGAGGAAAAGAACTTTTTATAACTATTTTAGGAAAAATACACGCATTACAAAGACACATGCCAAAAATAACTGTATATGACCAGTGCAATGTCCCAGTTTTGACATATGGAAAAATTAAAAAAAAAATGCCGCCCTCATTGGACGCCGGGTAGATATGAAACATCGAAATTAACGATTAATATTAAAAATAATGTTATTGTGTATACAAATGACGAACGCCTTAAGTACACTGTAGTCGAGTAGAAAAGCGCACGCAGTACTTACACAGAAAAGCAACATAAGAGATCATGCTGTTTGTGGTCTTGGATACGAGTCGATCTTACACCCGCAAGACGCACCAATAGATGTTTCTCATCAAAAATCAAACGGTTTGATAAACAAGAGACTAAAAATGGACAATACGTCATTGAAAGGTCAATAAAATGTTGATTTAAACGGCACCTCGGGAGACGTTGGGGAAACGTGTATGAAATACAACAGGGGTTAACAAAGTTAAGGTACAAAACATGAAGAGTCAGAGTTTAGATGATTCTTTATCATTTTAATCTTACATTCTGGTGAATAATATATATGGCTATTACCACAACATATGGTTTGAACATTCTTTTATAATAGATGTAATAAAGGCCTAATTTCTCTTGTATCAAGACCACTTAAAGCTGTGATTATTCTTTTCATCCATAATTTTTCTCCACACATGATCTACATACGTTTTGTATTGGGTTAACAATGTATGTAATTAAGCTCATTAAATGAACAAAAACGTCTCTTATATGTTTCAGTTTGTTATAAAATAATTTGTAAATTATAGAAAACCGTGAATTTCATATTCTAATATGGTTTTGGTAGCTATGTATACTACGGGAAACATTTAAATGATTTTTTAATATGTACTAATATATTTTTTATTATACAACTGTATTTAACGAATTTCGGCAGTTATTTCGAGATTATACTATTTATTTATTTGAGATTATTTGTGGTAATCACACTTTTAAAATGTACATCACAGTATTTCATGTAAGAAAATGTAATTGTTACGTTGAAAATTTTATTTGAATTTTAACATTCAATGAAGACATTGTATTTTAAAATCGTTGTACAAATATTAATTAATTTTAAATATTCAAAAATTAACACTCTTAATCAACTTCACTTATCTTTAATATTGCTTTTTTTCGTGCCTATTCCGTTGCTTGAATCGACGAATAGACGAAAACTTCACAGGGGACTAAAAATCTTGATGTAGTTCGACGCTGTTCAACCATTTTACATATCTTTAAAATATTCCACATCTCTTTCTGTTCGGACCTATAGATAATAGTGATTCTTACCTATAAATCATGACAGTACCTGTAATAGCAGGTATAGATGAAGGGATGTACTAGATGTAAGGATATGCCTTGAAATAAGTAAGAAAAAACTGCAAAGCCCTCCAATTATTATCAAAATAAGATTTGCATATTGTTCTATGTGATCACTGTTTATCCTATTATGTTTGGTCTCGTCTTCACTCACACTTCCTTTCTTCCATTTTTATTTGTTAGTTCCTTTATAATCTTACTTTATATAAGTGCTTTTATGCATACAAAGACTTAATGAAAAGTAAGTTACTGAATCGTGAGTCTAAGCTGAGAATCTACAAAACAGTAATTAGACCAGTGGTCACATATGGATGTGAAACGTGGACCCTCTCAACCACTGATGAAAATCAACTGAGAATATTTGAGCGCAAAATACTAAGGAAGATATTTGGACCAACCCAATGCAGCGATGGTTCGTGGAGAATTAAAATGAATCACGAGCTGGATAAACTAATGCAGAGCGCAGATATTGTTAGATTTGTAAAATTACAAAGACTAAACTGGCTTGGTCACCTAGAAAGAATGCCAGATAATCGAGCTGTAAAAGTAGTCCAGAGATGGAAGCCCCAAGGAAACAGAACAAGAGGAAGGCCCCGTAAAAGATGGATAGACGACGTAGAGAGGGATCTTAAAACCATGAACATCAGGCAGTGGCGAAGAAAAGTATCCGACAGGGCAGAATGGAAGAACATTGTTAAGCAGGCCAAGACTCACAAAGGGTTGTAGCGCCATTAGAAGAAGAAGAAGTTCCTGTATAATCAGTGCAGATGCTATTACAATATTTCTTCTAAATGTTCTCTGGGATTTCCACTAATTTTTTTGTCATGTTTGTACTTTACTTTGTTACTTTATTGATAATAGTTAAATAGTTTAATGTTTTTTTTATCATTGATTATTTATTAATTACCTTTATTACTATTATAGTGCCGTAAATCTCAGGGAATTTCAACCATAAGTTAACTACGTCGTTCTTTTGGATTTTGGACTCGTATCTTCGAATTGCAAAGAATTTATCTTTGTTTTATCATAAACTCTCATATCTCTAAAGTTTGGCTTTCTAATTTCCACAAGTTACAAATCATCAAATTTGTTAATATTGTTCTGAAGCTATTTTCTTGTGGCATTTTAAAGTAATTACTATTTAAATGGGAATAAGCCACAATTAAAGGTTAAAGTACGTTTATTGACGTTTCAATTTCCACTTCGGAAATCGTTCTCAAAATACAAACATTAAATAAAATACGCCAATAAACGTACTTTAACCTTTAATTGTGACTTATTCCCATTTAAATAGTAATTTCATCAAATTTGATTTTGATTTCGCAGTGTTGTGTCTACGTACTTTAATAATCTACTTGAAAAAAAAAACTGACAATTTTAAATGTTAATCCAGTTTTTTATTCCATTCAAAATTATATACCCCATTTAGTTGACTATGAAATTATTTGCTTATTTTTATATTATGTTTTTTTAACAGTTGACTCGTTTTACAGTGCTATGTAATGCAATATATCATCATCATCATTCTCAGCTTATTCTACCAATTATGGCGCAGCCTCCATTACATAATCGTTTTTCTTTCTGTCCACGTTTGTCTAATACTTTACCTGCCTGTTTCCTTATGTCATAGTCCCATCTTAAGTTTGGACTTCCTCTTGACTGCCGTTTTAAAGATTTAATTCTGTGAATTACATCAGTGAGCTCGGTTTTCTGTCTGATCCATTCTATTCTTTTACGATCTCTCTTTGTTATGCCTAGCATGCATCGCTCCATTGAACTTTGAGTGACTTTGAGTTTCGCTATGATCTTTTCTTTAGTGTCCAAGTTTCCCAGCCGTATGTCATAATTGGTAGTATACATTGATCGAGCTTTTTTCTTTAGGTGTAGTGGCATACTGGATTTGAATATAAATGCATTTTTACCGAAAGATGCTTAAGCCAATTTCATTCTTCTGTTGATTTCTGGGAGTAAGGAGCCAGATTTATGTATTCATTGTCCCAGGTATACATACTCGTCTACTGTCTCAAGTGCAGTGTTGTTTATTATTACATCTTGGACATCCACTAGCTCGTTGTACATGGTTTTTGTTTTCGTAAGTTAACTTTTAGGTCAACTTCATTGCTAGCTTCATTTAGACCGCTTATAAGTTCTTGCAGTTCTGCTGGATTATTAGCAATCAGAATTATGTCGTCTGCAAATCTTAGATGGCTGAGGTATTCTCCATTAATGGATAGGCCTTTATTCTGTCAGTTCATTTTGCTAAAAATATTTTCAAGGTTTGCGGTGAAAAGCTTTGGGGATATTGCGTCTCATTGTCGGACACCTCTGGTAGTGGGAAGTTCTGGAGTATTTCCATAAATTTTTACATTAGCTGTTGCTTTTATTTATATATTTGCGGTCTCTATGTACGGTTTGTCAATGCGGTGGTTGGTCAAATCTCCTATTATTGCGAAAATATATATATAAAATGGAAATCTATGAAGGTTAAAGCTAGCGGTATTTCATATTCTTGAGCTCTACTCATTATTTCTCGAAACGTATGGATATGATCCAGGCTACTAAATACACTTTTGTAGCCAAATTGATCTCTTGGCTTTGCAGCATCAAATACATTTGTTAATCTGTTATTGATGATATTTGTGAATATCTTTTATATGATTGGTAGTAAACTTATGGGTCTGTAGTTTTTGATATCCTCTTTGCTACCGTTCTTATGAATGAGAATTATGTTTGCTGTATTCCAGTGGTCTAATATGCATCTTGATCTTAAACAGTTCGTAAATGTGTCTGCTAAGATTTTCCAAGTTTTTTACCAGCCTATTTAAGCAGCTCCACGGGTATGCCATCTATACCAGCTACTGTATACCGTTTTTCATTTTTGTAATTGTCGATTCTGGTACATCTTCTGGGTCACTAGTTGATTTTTAAAGTGTTTCAGGAGCTCTGTATCGTTCGCTGTAGAATTTAGTCACTAGTTGTGTTATTTTATTTCTGTCTGTAATTCTGGTGTTTTCCTTTGTTAGAGCCACGACTTTTTTCTTCCCTTGAATTAATGCTTTTCTTGTTTCCTTATAGTTTTTTCTGTCTTACTAAATATTTATCCTTATTGCCACAAAGTTCTGTGTATTGTATTCTTTGTATGATGCTACTTACTTTCATTTCCCTTCTTTGTTTTAGCATTATTCTGGTCTTATCAGATAGGTTTCTATGTTCATTTTGTTGTTGCGGACCTCTGATTTCTTTGGCACTATCTGTGATCTGAGTTTTCTTTTAGATTGTTAATATTTATACCGTTTACAGTTACCGTGGTTCCATTTGGTGCTACCCAAATACATTTCCTGTTCGAGTTTTTCTTGAATAATGTATTTGCAATAGGCATGTTTTGTGCATACTGAACCAGTCTTTCTCCCCTTTCATTTCTCTCACCAACTCCATACTTTCCCATGACTTGTTCCTTGTCTCTTCTCTTTCCCACTTTTTCACCAACTAAATACTTGAAATGACTTTTATTTTTATTTAATGCTTCAGTTACGTTACTGTAGTGTTCCTCTATTTCTTTGTCAGTGTGGGTAATCGTTGGAACGTACATTTGTACGATTTGTATATTGTATCTCTTTGATAGTTGCAAGGTTAAGCTAGCTACTCTATCCGAGATACTAGTTATTTCTACTACTCTTTGTTTCCATTTCTTATTGATTAGGAATCAAATACCGCCTGTTTTGTCCGTTGATATTCCCCGGTAGTAGAATGTGTTTCCTGACGCTAATTCCAATAGCTCTTCATCTTTCCGTCTTACTTCGTTGATTCCTATGACATCCCATTTTATATTTTCAGTTTCTTTTTCCAGTTCTACAAGTCTGGATTCGTTTGATAGCAAGCGGCAGTTATATGTCAGTATATAAAGCGTTGTTGTTTTGTTTGGGTAGTTGTTTAGACTCCGTATATTCTTAGCAAACTCTACTCTCCTGGATTGATCCCGAAAGCTACCCAGTTCAGGGCCATTTGGGCGTCGGAGAATGAGGGCCATGATTTGAGCTGTTGCCAATGCGGGTTGGTAAGGGTTCGCTGGTGTGTTTCGGTTGTAAGGCGTCGAATGGCTGCTTTTCACCCTCATCCTTCTGATATATACAAACTGCCTTAGTACGCCATATATTGCCTAGGGATTACGCGACTTATGTCTTCGTGGACGTAGGCGGTAGGATTCGTTGACAGATCTAATGGATTTTTTATATCAGCTGTGATCCAGTCATCACTATCAATTAGGTATTTACCTGAGACTTTAATGCTTTACTCTTACCAGCAGAAGAATAACAGTAAATTGTCGTTTCATCGTTTTTGTGGTCTTTCCACTGATCGTTTTCCTATTGGGGAACCGTCTCGCGCCGTCTCTACTACTCTATTTGTTGTCATTCTACTCTTCTCTTTCTTACAAAGTCTTTGATGTTCTCCAATTTGCATCTCCGTCGTATATCTACACTTCTAGCTCTGTCCCATAGTTTGTTACCATGACTCTCTCCCATAGTGGCTTAACTCTGTTTGCTCTATTCACTTGATATTTCACTGTTTCTATTTTTTTTTTATTTTAGAATAATATTGAGAGCCGAATTATAGTTAGCAACGTGATAAAATCAGTTTAGCGTTTAATGATGTATTAATTTTAAAATTAATCCGATATTTGTATAGAGATTTTAAACAAATTTTACATTATAAATCCAAATGTTTTTTCCTTTATATATATAAAGGGCAAATTTATACAAACAAATTTAAGACAAGATAATAAATGTATTATCAACCCTATCATCACTTTCTAAACTCTTTTTATATTCAATGAAAATTTAAGACTGATTTTTTGAATGATGTTTGTTACCAAATTTTTTATAATTATGTTAAATTTTTTGATTCAAACACAAAACTACAAATTGTACAAATTATCTTAAGATCCACAAAAATCTATTTGTTTCATGGTTAATTTTCACTTCTGATTTGTTGGAAACTCATAATCAACTCCAATGATTTGATCACACGGCCAATTTATCAGAGCAGAAAGGCGGTTAAGATTTAATTTCAATGCAGCGCCACTGCCATCCGCCTATACGTATTTCGACCTTCTTAAGTCTCCTCAGAGACATATGCAGAAGCTTTAATTTATGTTGTGAAATGGGTCACGTTTATTAGAAGATTTTATTACCTGTTTCATGTATGTGCCATTTTTTCAGTTCTCTGTGCTTTAATTCACTTTGGGACAAGGACCCTCTTTTATTTGTAGATCTTTTTTATATCTTTGCTTAAGGTCTGTTATTTGAAACATTTATTTCTGAAAATTGAAAATAGTACATTCCGTAAGAGATACATAATAAAGTTTTAGTTTACATAATAATTAACTACACTTCATCTAATTTAGTTAACGATGTACGTCATCGGCGTCATAGCGTGTGACGTCAGATGATACCAACACGAAATATTTAGGGTGTAGGTGTGTTCTTTTTTAGAATCACTTTACCGAGTACACTGGCATTACAGCCACTAGACATATTTTATTATATACGCGTAGAACTAATATTTAAAAGTTTCTATTAATGTTAACTTAAAGAAATACACAATAATATGTTTCATTTAATTTGTATAAATGCATTATAAAGCGTTTTTATCAAAAACATTTGTTCGGAACACACTGTAACTGTAATTGAACGAAGGTAAAATTTTGGCATAAATTGGTAACACCTATTTGACAGTTGCGGTGTTGACACTTTTTGTACTTTATTATTTTAAATATTAAAGTGAATACCTCTTGTTTTATATTTTTACTATTTAATAAAATCTGTTCTTTTTAGAACAAAATTAGTGTGTTTTATTTCAAAAATGTCATGTAAGAATTTAAATAGTCGTTGTAAAGAGTATATTAATAATTATGTGACCTATTTGATTTAAAATGGATTCAGGATTTTTTTATACTTTGGCAACTATGTCAACTTCAATCTCTGACGTATATAATGACGTAAATCGTTATCTAAATTAGATGGACTGTATGTAACTGCAGAAATAATAGTTCTTCGGTTTAATCAAGTTAATCCTGAATTTCTTGCGAAGCGTGGTTACATTTCTTGATTACATTTCATATGTAATTTATTACATTATAAATATATTCACAGCAAATAAAAGTGTACGAAATGCGTGCACATCTTTCCGGCGAAATATTCATTCGCTGAAAGATCGTAAAATAGTCGCAGAGAGGGAAAAAGGCGGATTGTACCTCGAGACAGAGTTTGTGTTTAATTGCGGTAGGATGTTTTAAATCAGGATCTATTCACGTTTTATTTTTTAGGTGCGCTCTGAAAAAATTATAGTGGTCACATTTGTTTATGAAGATATTCTTCGACATTTTCCAACTGTTTTCCCTTCTATGTTTGTAATTTCTCAATTTTCCTGCTAATGTTCGTTTACAATTTTCTAACAGGAATTAATAATACCTTAAAGATTAACATAGCTGATCCTTCCATTAACAAGTTAACTATGTATTATTAATCAGAAGTGATTATGACAAGTTGAAATAATTAGATCAAACTTTTTATTCCTATTTTCGAAGAGTTTTAGGATGCTCAATTTTTTAGGTCTACTCACTTGTTGCAATAACAATTTTTATATATACCTACAGGGCAGTCAGGCTTGGACGAAAATCTAGTTACTTTTTTTGTTGGTGGGAACTTAAATTCGGGCACAGAATGTCTTTATTGATTCCTCAAAATCTGTAATTATTTGTACATAGTCTAATTAGTTATAATGAAAAAAGTAACTAGATAATTGTTTACGATCGTATATTAAGTGCAGAATCTTTAACGCCTCAAAAATTCACAATTAACTATAACAAACGTCATTTATGGTGAGGTGCCCGTATTTTCTTCTTGGGTTACCAGATTCATCCGACCGACAAAACTAGCGCAAACTTTGCATTTAGTCGGTGGCGTGTCGGCGTGAAGTTACTACTAAGTGTTATTGTTTTCTGCTACTCAGGCAGACTTGCACCCGCCTCTGTTTCGTCGCCACGATTTACTTAACCTTTGCCGCGAAAACAGGTCGTTTTAAAATATGCGAGACGAAACTTAACCATAATTGGCGTTTGCTGTACTATAGGCATCATAATATCATAAATTACTTTATAATACTAAACTTGCCAGAACCAACTAGCTGCAGATGAATAAGATTTCGCACTTGGTATAACGTTGTTCAGCTTTGATAAACCAGACTACTAATTGATAAGCCTAGATAATGTGATATTGTTTATTTTGAAATAATTTTTAGTAACTAGTTGACGATAATCGACTTAACATTTTCTTAAAATGTAAGTAGTTAATTTAGAAAATAAGTTTTAGTCAGAAATTCTGATTTTTGTTACCCTAGTGTCCATTATTTAATCTTGCCTTGATTGTTCACGGTGATATTTAGTTCTATAATTTCATTCTTAATACTTGGTATATATTTCGAGAAGATATAAAAAATATATTTCTAGTAAAATCATGGTAGATGTGCACATTGATATTTTAAATTAGATTGAGTAATCCAGCAAGTCTCTTTATATAATAATACCTCTCCTAGATTAACCTAGCGAGATATTATTGTGACATTCTATCAAAATTCTAGAATGCCGATACTTGGTACGAGAGGATAAGAAAAACTGTGTCCATGAAACTAGAAACATGTAGGTGTTCATGCTGGTTGAAGTATGTACGAGATATGAGTTCAGTTCAGGATCACTATGGGATAGTGTTTCATCCTCTTCATCATCACCCAGCCCTTTTGCGTGCACTACTGGATATAAGCCTCCCTCATTTTTTCCATGGTGCTCTATCTTGAACACTTTCCATCCAATTTCTTGACATTTTCTTGAGATCGTCAGTCCAACGAGTAGGGGGCCTTCCTCTACTTCTTTTGTCTAATGTCGGCCTCCACTCAAACAGTCTCTTCTTCCACCTTTCATCACTGATTCGGGCGACGTGTCCGGTCCAGTTCCATTTCAGTGTGGCAATTCGGGAAATTACATCGGTAACTCCTGTTCTTCGTCTTAAGTCTTCATTTCTAACTCAGCCACGAGGCGATATACTCAGCACTGATCTTTCTGTTTTCCTCTGAGCCATTTGCAGCGTTTTAGAAGTTGTAGCTGTCAATGTCAAAGTTTCGGCACCACAGGTCATCACAGGCAACACACATTGGTCAAATGTTTTGCGTTTTAAAGAAATTGGTATCGCTTTTAAAAATGTCTTTGAGTTTTCCATAGGCTGCCCATTGCTAGTTTTATTCTTCTTCGTAGTTCGCATGTTTGATTGTCTCTTGTGATCTTTATTTCGTGTCCAAGGTATATGTATTTTTCCACCAGCTCTACTTCGTTGTCTCCAATATTGATATTTCCGCTAGGTACTAGGTTTGCCATGAATTTTGTTTTGTAGCATTGTACATGTCTCCTTGAGGTTATCCGAAGATAAAACTATGTCGTCTGCGAATTTCAAATTTGTTAATCTTCTACCGCCAACGTTCAGGCCTTTCTTCTCCCAGTTAAGTTTTTTACAAGCATATTCTAGTACTGCGGTAAACAGTTTAGGCGATAAGGTATCACCCTATGGGCTCCTCTGCCGATTGGGATATGATCCGTGTTTTTATGTAATTTCACTACATAAAAATCTACAAAAGCCAGAACGAGTGGTCGATTGTATTTGATAGTCTTTTCTATTACCGTTTTAATGCTCTGGAGGTGATCATTTGTTCCAAATCCGGTACGAAATCCCGCTTGCTCTATTGGCTGGTAGAAATCAAGTTTTTTCTCAAGACGATTCGTTATTATACGAAGAAGTAAGGAGTTTGTATAGGTGACTAAGAAGACTTATAGGTCTGTAGTTTCTAATTCATGGGGATCTCTTTTTTGGAAAATAGAATTACCTCAGCATTGTGCCATTGGGATACTGTTTGCTATGTTGCAATTGTATTTTAAAAAAAGCAATTTTAGAGACTTTAAAATGTGTAATAGAGACCTGTGCTATACACGTTGGCTAATGGATCTTCAGTATATGGACTTACTCTGAATATTGTTAACTTCTGCCTAAATTTTGAATCGAATGACACATACACCACTAAAAATGAATTATTGCAAATGTACTTTTTATATCCAAGTACTGTATATCAGATATAAGAAATGTTTATTTATTATAATATTAATTTATTAATGTTGGTGCAAAACATTGTTGTTTAATAACAGCTAATTGTATATAAAAATTGTACATATATATTACAAAACTATGTATTAAACATTTTGTATTATTGTATATCAGCTATTTTCTACACATATAAAATATTTTTGCTACAGTAGTACAAAATAAAATGGTAATTTTTAATAAATGCAAAGCAGTATTTTATTAAACAGGGTTAGGCAAACTTTTAGATTATTTTGAAATTAGCGGTAATATGAATATATGTTTTGTATACATTGCTTCTTGTTTTTACTGCATATTATACATTTTTGTATCACAAACATCATTTGTGGTGAGCTGCGCGCAATGACGTATTTTCTCCAAGTTACTTAAAAGTTCCGACCGGTGAAACAATCGAAAAGTTTGACATTCATTCATTGACGAATCTACTAGGTGTTTATTACTACGAACTGTTAGTGTTACCTGCTATTTAGTTAGACTTGTACCCGCCACTATTTCGTTGTCATGATTTAATTAATCAAGGAGTGTTCTTTTAAAATCTTATCGACGAAACTAATTGATATTTCCTGTGCATGTTTTTATTGCTTACTTTTGTTAAATCCAACAAAGCTGGATAGAATAGGAAACGAGTACATAATCCGATCGGTGTTTTTGTCGCGACTTCCAAGATGGTCTCAGTCTTGCTCAGGGGTCGCCGTAGCATTACAATAAAAATACAATAACTATAGCGGGAAAGCTGATCCTGTTATTCTTTAATATTTTTTCTAATCTTGGTTCTATGTTTGACAAAGAATTAAATTATTTTTCAACTGGAGTCCCTTTCTAATAGTTTTCGTGTTAACCATTTGGGAAAAAACTAGTTCACAAAAGTAAGAATCGGCAAAAGGAACTAATAATTGGCAATATTACCCTGTCAGCTCAGAATAGCCTTTTTTCTTCATCCAGAAGACAATCGTTTACGAACTAATTGCATGTTAAGCACACCGTCTCATTTACTATATTTTTGTTATGCATGACTTCTAGAACAGGCTAAACAATGTGGTTTGTTAAACCAGTAGTCCTCTATTCCTTACATTTTTTCAACTTTTTCTTTGTTGGTATTTGAACAAATATTAAAGAACAATGCAAATAGATATCTAATAAAAGATCAGGTTTCTTCATTTTTCTTTTATTGGAATGTTGAATCGTGTATTGAAGAATGTATGTTGAAGAGGAAGTACTGTAAAAATTGCATTTTACATTTCGATTTCTACTCTGGAAATCTTTTCCAAAAAGATTATTTTAAAATAAGGAGTTACTATAACCTGTCGTTAAATAAATTATAATTTTGAATTTTTAAATGTAGCAGAAAAATATCGTTAAGTGTGTCTAACCCTGTAAAAACTTAATGCTATATATATTTTTGTTTGGTTTATTTATTTTAGTTGATTATTTATTGTTTGAATGTCCATTTAATTTTGTAAAGTGTGATAGTTTTGGGCTAGAGAATTGAATGGCAGAAAATGTAAGCCTTAAGAAATATTTAAACTATGTAACTAAGGATATTTTATGGAAAGTTTTTTCACTGTATGTAGTACTTTTTAAGTGTCGCTAAAATAAATGAAAATTTATTATCTAATTATTGTTTTATTGGAAAATAATTCGTACAAGATTTGGGAGGAAGTCACATGATAAAATTTGACTGAAAAAAAAAACTGAAAGCCAATATACTATTTATCGACAAAAAAAATTAATAGGAAAACAATTTAATTATAACAGGAAATAAAGAGAGATGGAAAATAATTTACTATTAAAAATATTTATAATTTTTTAAAATTCGAACATTTGAGATGAAGCAAAATTTAATTTACATATTTACAGTAGTCTCTCTTTATAACGATTCCCTATATAATGATAATTCCCCTATAACGATGAAAATAGTAAACGTTGTTTGGTTCGTCATAAGGACAATGTATTAATTCTTTATCTATACCAATATCGTTCTCTCTTTATAGCGATGACTTTTCGACGTTTAATAGTCGATGACAAATGTGTTATAGTGTTTAAAGCCCATGTGCCAATACTACCTGAGTCACGAGTGGCAAGGTCATTGTCCAGCGGTTGTTTTGTTTCGCGCTTAAGAAATGCGGCCACCCCTCCTACTCATTGTTATCCAAGGGTTGAGTGACAGGCTTTTATTGTTCGCGAGGCGTGTCTAACTGTTTTCACACAAATGTCATCTATTGACGACTTCTCACTTCCAGTTTCAGTTGTGTCTCAGAGGGCGGTAGCAGGAAGAAGCTGCGGAAACCTTAGCACAAAGATTTAGATCGCGCTATGCTTCAGTGGTTCCAGCAGCAGCGTATGAACCATATTCCACTTTCTGGGCCTGTGATCAGAACAAAAGCTGAGTCTTTTACAACTGAGCTTAGAATTGAGAATTTTAACATCTGATAGTTGGCTGAGCAAGTGGAACCTGCGGCAGAAGATCAACTACGGGTAGATCAGCAGATAGGCTCGCGATCTTAGCAAAAACGTAACGGATGATAGGCTAGAAAACGTATGGTCTGGACTGAAGGCACGATATGCGTCAGACGACATTTTCAATTCCGATGAGACTGGATTGTTTTTTAAAATGACACCAAACAGAACTGAAAAATTCAAATCGGAAAAGTGCATTGGTGAAAGCCTCCTCTCTACGGTTTTAGTGGCCGCTAACATGACAGGTTCAGTGAAGAGAAAATTGTTAGTAATAGTGAAGTCGAAAAAACCACGTTGCTTTTGACATCAAAAATCTACCCGGGCCTACATACCAAACAAGAGTGCGTGGATTACTTCGGAAATTTTTGAAGAAGTAAATGAGATGTCGAGCGTAAAGGGAAAAAATTCTTCTGCTTGTAGACAATTGTCCTGCTCATCCTGTACTGTGTGACCTTCAAAACATTGAACTTTGTTTCCTGCCAGCAAACACAATAAGTGTCCTTCAGCCCATGGGCCAAAGGGTCATCAAGAGTTTGAAAAGCCATTGCATTCCATTTTTAATGGAATCAGTTGAGAACAATGGCGATTTCAAACTAAACGTTCTTGACGCCATCCTTCTTCTTCTTCGTCTAGCCATTCACGTCCACATCTGAACATAAGCCTCTTCAAGTCTTCCTTTCCATTGTTTTTTATTGTACGCTACTTGTAGCAAATTTTTCCCGGCAGTCCGGGATCATTTGTCCATCTCATAGGAGGTCTGCCTCTGGGTCTTTTGTGTTGGTATGGTCTCCAGGTTAAAATTGATCTGTGCCATTTGTTTAGATCGCTCCTAGCTACATGTCCAGCGTATTCCCATTTCAACTTTAATGATTTTTGCACCACATCGGTGACTTTGGTTTTCTGTCTTATCCATGTGATTGTTTTCTTATCCTTAAGGGATATACCTAGCATTGCTCTTTCCATCGCGTGTTGAGTGACTCTAAGTATATTCATATTCTTTTTTGTGATTGTCCATGTTTGTGCCGCATAAGTTAATATCGGAATAATGCATGCATCAAAAACTTTAGATCTAAGATGTAATTGAATTTGTTGATTTCTGAGTATATAGTTCAGTTTACCGAATGTTGCCCAAGCTAACTTTCTTCTTCTTTTTATTTCTTCGGAGTGCATGACTTTTGTTTGACTTTGCATGACGCCATCCTAATGATTAGTAAATCCTGGGACGAGGTGACGAGCTAACTGTATTGCTTATATCATTTTAATAAATCTATGTTGTGTGCACTATATAGTGCGAATTCATTTATAATCGTTTTACCACTTATTACACACTTTACAGTCAATCGATATCATGAAAGCGATCCTTCGACAATACATTTTTTGCATTACTTTCATTTAATTTACCTACATAATTTTTCGTCATGTTACATACAATTCTTTAAATTGATTTCTTACTTTTAAAATTTTTAATATAAGTACTTTTAACATATATTTTGTTATTACATATTTTGATATTTTTTTTGATATATATATATATATATATATATATATATATATATATATATATATATATATATATAATATATATATATATATAATATATATATATATATATATATATATATATTATATCAAATTACTGAAAATAATCCTTCAAGGCAAAGTATTCGGAAAGCGAGGAATTGGCAGAAGAATATTGTACTGTTTTTAAATAAAACGAGCGGTTCTAATTTATATAAATATATTTATTTATAGGTTTACAGCACGAGTATATCTTATCAACTAAACTTAGCTAATATCGGAGCTACTTATAATTGAAAGTTATTATGTACTATAATATTCTGGAATAGTCCATCTCTATTCTTCTCATCTCGAAAGCGCATCGAAGACGGGCGCTATTGAAATGCCAACTCTTGAGTATTCTAGATTTATCCTTCTAAAAATTGTGACACATACCCATATAAAAGTTATTATGTACTAGAATATTCTGGAGTAGTCCATCTCCAATTCGCCTGTTTGACGGGTCGATCTCTCCCGCGCTCGGTACATCTCTGGAAGCTTCTCGTCGCTTCGAGATGCAACCGTTACATGGGCCATGCATGTTCGTAACAATATCATGGTTAAAAAACCTGAGGAAATGGTTCTCTACAACAACTAATCTATTTAAAGCATCAGTTAATAAAATAATTATAACCAGAATGATCGCCAATATTCGAAACGAATAGGCACCAAAAGAAGAATATATATATATATATATATATATATATATATATATATATATATATATATATATATATATATATATATATATATATATATATTTAGTTTTTTGATTATATATTTTGTGTTAACTGATTTTTGGGTTTTGTTAAACTTTTATCATACTTTTCAACGCATGCTGTACCTATTTCGTTAACAATTTAACTAATTTCTTTTGGTTTACTATCTCTACTTACCTTTATTGGCAATATTTTCACTTGTTTGCGATTGATTTTGCTTAAAACCAAATAGCGCATTCTCTTCTTTAAATCTAGATCATTTCTTCTATGTGATTTGTTTAATTTCTGTTTGCATTGTCTTCTTTTTCGTTTGTTTTTACTTCTTTCTCCTTACAATGTCCAACAAAATAAACAAAGCCAACTTTTCGCGTCACTTGGCATACTACAATACTACTCTAGATTGAAGGAGGCCTATGAAACGCATTCAAGCATATTAACCATACTCTTTAATTATTATTTGTAGCCAGGTCAGATAAAAATTGAAGCAATTTATTGAGATTTTCATACATCTCACAACCTCGTCGCAATTTAATTCATTGACTTCTGCTACTCATTCTATGCAATCTCGATCATCTTTTTATCATTCCAATAAAATACCCTTTACCTCTAGTTTCGTCAGTGCAGCAAGGCAAAAATTAGTTTTCGGTAATGAATCAAGGTGTTAAATGTGTTGATTGTGTTCTGTTTCATCCTTTATTCGCTCCGTGCGTGACTGACGCGACACCTACCGCCTTCATCTGACAGTTTTGGATCTACCAATTTTCAGGTTAAACATATGACATATGTTTGACATTGTTAAATACATGCGAAATTGACAATTATTAATAATTAACTTTTTAATTATATTTTTTCACTTTATGTACAAAATAAATGTATTAAAAACTGGGTTTCTCAAAATTCATCATAATATATCTTTTCAACCATAAACGGAAGAGAAAGGGAAAAATCTAGTACTGGCAAATCAAGTTTTTCACGTGAAAGAGCATATATTTAAAAATAGTAATAGTAAAAGTTAGGATATAAAACCTAAAGTCATCAGGCACTCTGCTAACTGCTTGAAACCTTATAAAATATCATTTAAGGTAAATTATTTAAATTTTTCCTATTTCAATTGCATAAAAATGAAGTTATGTGATATTTACTTTTTCATATTAATAGCACGGATCCATCTTTTTCTTTTCTCTAATTTATATGTAATCTTTGGGAACCTATAAAAACTACACTTACTATTTTTGCTATTATTAGCACAATTAAATACGCAATATGTATTTGCACACATTTTTGATAAAATTTATGCGTAAAAAGGTAGGTCCAATTTTGTCATATTTCGCCGCTACGCACGCTGGCATCGTTTCAAAGTACCCCTACCATGGTCACGCACGGAGCGAATATAAATGTCAAACTTTTTAGGGCTCAAAATCCTCAAGAACTTTTCTCGTTGGTCAAACAACATAATTCTTGTGTACATTGTTTAATTTCACCTCATTTTCAAATCAACACAACCACATCAGTCAACAACTTCTTCAAATACCAACATCAAGTCAAAACCTCCACCCTGCATTACCTCTCGTCTCAAACCTCGTGACAGAGACAGCTTGTGATCAGCATTTAGGACTTTCTCGTAATAAGGTATCAATCCCTGTGGAAGGTCTGAATATAATTTCGACAGGTACCACTCAGAGGGTACTACTTTCTGTCTCATTAAACCGTGTGATCGTGACGGTCTGATTTTATCGTTGAACGAAATTATTGTAAGCGATCTCACTCATATTTATGATCTGAAACTACCAGATCACACAGTTTATCAACCAGGTCCTATCTAAACCTGTTAGTTTTGTCCCGCCACGACCAAGCTAATATATCTAAACCTGCTAGTTTTGTCCTGCTACGACAAAGCTCGTGAAGGATACCTATTTATAAGTCAGTAATTTTCAACATATCTAAACCTGTTAGTTTTGTCCCACCACGACCAAGCTCGTGATTTAAATTTTTAAGTCGGTAATTTTCAACATATCTAAATATGTTAGTTTAGTCCCGCCACAACCAAGCTCGTGAAGGATACCTGTTTCTAGGTCCGTAATTTTCAACATTTCTAAACGTGGCAATTTTGTCCCACCACGACCAAGCTCGTGAGGATATTTCTAAGTCTTTAATTTTCCGAGAGTCAACAGGCAGATTTTCTGTTATTGTACTGTTTCGACAACCCAATCCTTTTTATTTATTTATATTTTTTCTGTTCTTTTCGATACTTATTCTCATGCATATCGTTATTTCGTATGCTAGAAAATTGTTTCAGAAAAATCCCGAATCTCAAAGAGACATATGTTGAATTCATGGAGTACTTTATTGCTTTCCAACATATGATGACGGTTCCTGAATCTGATTTTAAATCGACTATCTCCTATTACTCTCACGCAGTTAAAAAACATCCAAAAAACTAGAAAACTACACCCACACGAGGAACATTGATAACGACCAAAGCAACGGAAAGGATCTGACAATGACGACCAGGGCGACGAATAGGCATACCGATAGGAAAAAGCACGATGCAAAGGTAAACAAGGATGAGAATAGAAAGAAGATGAAAGATATACCGCAGAAAAAAGGACAGATAAAAATGGGAACATGGAACGTAAGAAGCATCAATGGAAAAGAGGTAGAACTTGTAGAAGAAATGATCAGACAAAAAATAGAAATATTAGGAATAACGGAAACGAAAATGAAAGGAAGAGGTTTTAAGAAGATACACAAATGATATTGGTTATTTTGGGTAGGAGCTGATGCAAAGGAGAGAGCAAAAGAAGGCGTAGGGATAATAATTGCACCGAATTGACTACAATACGTTATAGGAGAAACATATGTTAACCAGAGAATATTATCGCTGAAAATGAAACTGATAGACGAGGAAATATGGATAATAATAACAGCCTACGGAGTAAATAAAGATGCAAAAAAGGAAGAGAAGGATAAATTTTTCGAGGAGCTCCAAATGCAAATTGAAAATGGGGAAGAAAATATAATTGTAATGGGAGATCTAAACGGTAGAGTTGGAAATAATAACAATGGAATTGAGGAATGCATGGGAAAAGAAGGAGAAGAAATACTAAACAAAAATGGTGAAAGAATAATAGAAATATGTATGGAGAATAAACTTTTTATAACAAATACAAAATTTAAACATAAAAAAGTACACAAATACACGAGAGTACAAGAAAGTAGAAATGAAAAATCAATCATAGATTACTTTTTGGTAAGTAGCAACAAATGGAAAAGAGTACAAGACACGAAAGTCAAAAGAGGCTCAGAGATTGGCAGTGATCATCATCTAGTAATAATGAGAATGAGAACAGCAAAAGAAAATGAAGAAAAGAGGAGAAAGGCAGTAAATTAAAAAGTAAAAAGCTACAAATTAAAAGAAGAAGATATTCCAAGAAAAATTAGACAATATTTTGAAAGGTAGGGCAAAAACTGCAAGTATAGAAGAAAAGTGGGAAAATCTCAAGACCAGCTTAATCATAGCTGCTGAGGAAACTTGCGGGAAGACAAAAATAGCAAATAATAGCATGAGGAGAACTGAATGGTGGACGGACGAAATACGAAGGAAAGTAAAGAACAAAAAAGAAAAATGGAAGAGATATCTAAGTATAAAGCGCCCTGAAGATTATGAGGCATATAAAGAAAAAAGAAAAGAGGTTAAAATAGCTGTGAAAGCAGAAAAAGAAAGGTCATGGGAAAAGTTTGGACTAAAAATGACAAATAATTATAGAGAAAACCAAAAACTCTTCTATGGCGCATTAAAACAGCTCAGACAAAAGAAAGAACACATGATGCCGAATATAAAAGACAAGAATGGAAAGGTAATAACAGAAGAAAACCAAATAATGGAAAGATGGAGAGAACATTTCAAAGAGCTAACTCATACAGACGTAGACAACATAGTGGAGATACAAGAAATTAATGAAGAACAAAAAGTAGAACCCATAACAACAGAGGAACTAGAAAAGGCAATTGAAAGAGTTAAATTAGGCAAAGCACCAGGCAAGGATGATATCACCCCGGAAATGATAAAATTCATGGGAATAGAGGGAGTGGACAGCATGAAAGAACTAATGAATGATATCATAAAAAGAGCAGAAATACCGCAGGACTGGAAGAAAGACATTATACTACCAATACACAAAAAGGGCGACAAGAGAAACTAATAATTAGGTACCGAGGTATTACTATATCAAGTATTCCTGGGAAGGTATTCGCAAGAATAAAAACCCAAATAGAACCAACTATGGAAGATACACAATGTGGATTCAGGAAGGACAGAAGCACGCAAGACCACATATTCACAATAAGACAAATAAGTGAGAAAGTAATCAATAAAAATAGAGAAATACATATATGCTTTATTGATCTGGAAAAGGCGTTTGACAGAATACAAAGAAAGGACGTATGGAGGACATTAAAGGAAAGAGGAGTTGACAGGATAACAATTGATGTAATAAAGGATATGTACAATAATAATACAAATACGGTGAGAACCAACAACGAGGAATCCGAAGAATTTACTACAAGTCAAGGCGTCAAACAGGGATGCGTGTTGAGCCCACTGCTGTTCTCAGTGGTACTGGATGAAGCAATAAAGAAAGCCAAGAGAAGAATGAGAAAACTAACATTAGGATACTGGCAAATGAAACAGACTCAACTATCAGAGCTTCTATTTGCAGACGACATGGTGTTGATAGCAGAAAACAGAGAAGACCTACAGAACAACCTTGAAATCCTAGAAGAAGAACTGTCAAACATAAATATGAAAATAAATACAGAGAAAACAAAAACAATGATAATTTCAAATAAGAGAAAGACACACGCAATACAATTAAAAGGAAAACAACTAGAACAAGTGGAACATTTTAAATACCTAGGAGCAATTATTGAATCAAACGGTAAACAAGACATGGAAATAAATAAGAGAATGGGACGAACAGGAAGCTTATTTAACACTATGAAAACAACATTTTAGAGGAAAAAAGAAATACCGGAGAAGGTAAAAACGGCAGTCGTTAAATCAGTAGTTAGACCTACAATCATCTATAATAGCGAGTCATGGACATTGACTGGGAGACAAAAATCTCGAGTCAATGCTATGGAAATGAGGTTCCTGAGGAAAATAGCAAACAGAAAGAGGACAGACAAAATACGAAACGAAACAATCAGACAAAACCTAAAACTAGAACCAATAAACGAAAACATAGTAGAGGGGCAACTAAGATGGTTCGGGCACGTGTGTAGAATATCGAATGAAAGATTAAAAAAACGAGTGTTTGAAACGAGAATGCAAGGGAAAAACAAACGAAGAAGACCAAGAGTTAGGTGGGTAGACGAAATCAGAAAAGAAGTTGAGAAGAAAGGATTGACATGGGAAAGTGCACGAAATCTAACACAAGACCGGATAGCATGGAGACAACAGTGCAAATCTTAACCCCACCAGCCTTACACTTAACGGTAGAAAGGCTTAGGACTAAGTAAGTAAGTAATTTTCCGAGAGTCAACAGGCAGATTTTCTGTTATTGTACTGTTTCGACAACCCAATCCTTTTTATGTATTTATATTTTTTCTGTTCTTTTCGATACTTATTCTCATGCATATCGTTATTTCGTATGCTAGAAAATTGTTTCAGAAAAATCTCGAATCTCAAAGAGACATATGTTGAATTCATGGAGGACTTTATTGCTTTCCAACATATGATGACGGTTCCTGAATCCGATTTTAAATCGAATATCTCCTATTACTCTCACGCAGTTTTCAAAAAACAAATTTTTTAATTTGTTTCTTGTCTCCAAAATTTATACTTACTAGTTTCAACGCCAGTACACAATTAATAATTATACTACGCTTTTCTCGCCTTCTTGTTTTTCACACCCCACATCTAAATTATTTCCTTTCAAAAGAGCATTTTATATGCAATACAAAATCAATTCAGTAGCTAAACAAACGTCAAGATGATCACATGTACGATCTAGTGCCAAAGATAACACTTCTACTCATTGAAATGTTTTATTTACTTCTATAAATGTTTGCTTATTTTCAGTAATTGCTAATTTCAATTACATGTACAGTCTATTCAATTATTTATTATTTTTTAATATTGAACCAGTAAATATGTTTTACATAAACAGTTATTTTACTATAGTAACCAAAAAGTTGATGACTGAATCTACCCGACTTTTTTTCTGAAGAAAGTGATAAAAAGTTTCTCTTTACATGATAAAAAGTTTCCATCGATACTCTATTCCTTAAGTTTAATAAAACGTTGTATATCCAATCATATGATGCCATAAGCTTTAATTACATCAAAGAAAACAACTATTATAGAGGATTTTAGAATCACTAAATTGTGTGTTGGACTCCTGTTATTCCTAAAACCATTTTGCTGGTTTATTATCAGAACTTTTTATTTGAGGAAGAATTGTTCCATTTCTTTAATATCTTTTCCAATAGTTTACACAAGGAAGATGTCAGTGTTATTGACCTCTGGCTTTGATTTTGTTAGGATTTAGGAAGGGAATTACGGTAGTTGTACTGCAAAATATTGGACATTAGTTAGTTGAAATTTATTTTCTAATATGTATTTATTGAAAACCAAATTTGTATAAATTTTTTGTTTCTTATTTAATACTAAAAATATAAAATAATTCAAAAGTAATCACTCAGACATTGGCTCAGGACTGTTAGTATTAACATCATCCAATGAGCTGTTTATTTCTATAGTCTCTGTATCATCATTTAAGCAAACTTGCAATTGATTAGCTGATGTAGATAATACATTGAATTGCTTTTTTCGTTTGTCTAGTTTATTTACCAATAAGGTCCTTTCATCACCTAACTCCTTAAGATGCTTTTGAAGTGCAGACAATTGTTTGTTCATTTCTGTTCTAGGAGGCTCGGCTGCTATTTGTTTAGCTAAGAGATCATATTCAATTCTGAAAGAGAGAAATTTGTATGAATCCTTAGACAAAATGGACTTAAGTGATATATGTACCTGTTTTGTTTAATTGTTTTGGCTTTATTGAGTTCTTCTCTTTGTTGAGCTATTTCTTCTTTTATATTTTGAATTTTTGTCTCATATTCTCTGTATAATTGCTGATATTTAAGTAACTGTTCATCATTTGATTTTGTTACCAACTCTGAACGCCTACGAGAGTGTTCAATCAAACTCAATTGAGCTAAAATTTTGTCATATTGCATGTAATCATCTGCATGGTCATCAGAGTTGAACAATTTGGTTGTCATTTTAACCATTAAATTGAATCGCCTATCATCCCCTGTACCATCACCATCAAATACTAGTCTTCTTTTGATCACCTCTTCTATAAAAAATAAATAACTTAAATAAAGAAAATACTACTTAACCACGTGCACACATTAATTTCGAGTTTACTGTAAAAAAATGATTCATTTTTTTTATTTTATAATTTCAATTACGCATGTAAAATAATTTAACAAAACATTTATTTTAAGGGGCGTAATAAGTGTATTTTTTGTGACAGGGGCATATTAATATATATATATATATATATATATATATATATATATATATATATTAGTATTTTTAATTCAGTAAATTAAATATATTTTTTAAGTATTTTTGCTTTAGAAAATTTAATATGTATGTATAATTAAAAGCAAAAACATATCAAATTCAAAAAACTGGCCAGAAAAGGTTATAAAATGTTTGAATAATGAAAATAAACTGAACTGCAAATATAACGCAAAAATAGCTACATCCTGACAGAAACTAAAATACACTAAGGTACAGCTACATCCAAAACAGAATGTAAACTGTGAAAAGGGCAAAATATATTAATTATATTATTAATATATATTAATAATATATAATAATTATATATTAATTATTATAATTATATATTAATTATAATTATAATAATAATAATATATTAATTATAATTCTTATAATTCTTCAGAAAGCCATAAAACATTTGAATAGCACTGTATTACAGTCAAACGTGTGAGACACAGGCAACTCCTGAATTTACCTGCAAGCCACTCTGTGTTAAACTAAACACAGGATAATGCATTAAGTGGTTAAATGTTAAGATAGTTATGCCTATGTATGAACTCTTAATTATTGTATATAAATAAATAGCTCAAAATATTAAGTTATTCACTAAATTACAATCTACATAAATCTAATAATTTTTCTCTTGACTTGCAAGCAATTAGATAATGTGGTTATTTATCCATAAAAAAACTGGAACTGATTGGAAAAAAGGTTTTCGATTCTAAAGGATTAAAAAAAATAGTATCAAGTAAAATGCATAACTACATTATGTAAACAGTATATGGCTTTTAAATTATAGTGAAATAAATCCATCAACAAAATCAAGACAGCAAAAAGGAGGATTCTCATTTGGACAAATTTAAGGTCGCCTGAAACCCACACAAATTATAAAGTGAGTAGAAAGCCATACAAAAATATATTTCAAATTTCAGCTTAACTTAAAGGTCGTCTGACACCTAGACAAATAAAAAAAGAATGCAAGAATCCATAGTTCTTTACCCTAACCCTTCAACAAGAATAAACGCTATGATTCTAAAGCATAAAATTGATTTTTACTTCTTCTATTCAAACATTTTCAAATCCTAGTAGAATATATTTACTTTTAATATATTTTTAGTTAAAGTTTGTTAAGCAGAAAATGGTTGACTTCAATTAGTGCGGTCGTAAATTTTATTAAATTTATCTGACTTAGAGATTGTTAAGATCTTGTACCTCAGGTAAACCATTGTTACCTGAAACCGGGCCTTTTATACTATTATCGGTTAACCCATGATGTTTATCTTCTTGTCATGGCGCCGCCTCCTTTCGAAAGTTGGCGATCCAAATGGCAATTGTAGTTTTGGAAACTGCTGCGTGAAAGATTTTTGCGAATGAGCGGTCGAACCATCTCCTCAGGTCTTTCAGCCACTGATCTTTTGCCCAGTATTTTTCCTTCCAGTATAACTTGAAGTAATTCTTATCTTTCGCCTCTCAACACATGAACCAAGTATTGCATTTTCCTCTCTTTGATTATTCTTAGTAATTCTTTTTGTTTTAACATGCGACAAAGTACCTCAACATTAGTAACTCTTTGTACCCATGGAATTCTCAACATTCGTCTATATATATATATATATATATATATATATATATATATATATATATATATATATATATATATATATATATATATATATATATATATATATATATATATATATATATATATATATAAATCTCAAAGGCATCTATTCTTTTTTCTATTTCAGAGTCCATTGTCCACAGTAAGACAGAAAAAACGTAACATCTGATCATTTGGATTCTAAGCTGCAACTAAGGTCTGATCTTGTAAAAAATGTTTTCATGCTCATGAATGCTTTCCTTACTTGTTCGATTCTTGATAGGATTGCTTTTTTTTGGATTACACTGACTATTGATATATGCTCCCAAATATTTTATGGAATTTACCTGTTCTATTATTTGACCCTTGGTATACAAATGTATGTTTATTGGTGTCTTTAAAAATACTAAAATTTAGTTTTGGAAACATTTAGATGTAAACCGAACATTTCGCTGTGGTGAACTACCGCATTTATTATATTTTGTAGTTCTTGTGCGTTGCTTGCTATTAAGAAGGTATCATCAGCATATCTGATGTTGCCTATGCTGATTCCGTTAATCTTAATTCCGCCTTGGACCTCGTCTAGTGCTTCTCTGAATACAAATTAAACAGTAGCGGTGATAAGACGCAACACTGTCTCACTCCTCGTCGGATTTGTATATCTTCGGATGTTGTGTGCTCTATTTCAATTATTGCCGTTTGGTGCCAGTATAGTTCTGAGATAATTCGCAAGTCTTGTTCGTCAGCTCCAGTTGTTCTCAGAATTTCGATCATCTTTTGATGGTTAACGCAGTCAAATGCTTTTCGATAGTCAATATAACATGCATATACATCTACATTCATGTATCTGCATCGTTGCGTTAACACATTTAAAGCAAAAAGAGCCTCTCATGTTCCCAATCCGTTTCGAAATCCGAATTGAGTGTCACTTATCTGGAACTCGCACTTCTTGTAAATTCATGTATGGATAATTCTGAGTAAAAGTTTTAAGGACATGAGACATCAAGCTTAATATTCGATAATCATCGCATTGTGAGGAATTCGATTTTTTTGGTAATGCTACGAATGTTGATTTTAGCCAGTCTGTTGGTATTTTACCTGTGTCATATATCTTATTGAATAGTGCTGTTATTAAGTCTAGGCTTTTACTTTCATTATCTGCAATTAGTTTTAGTATTTCGACATTGATATTGTCTGGACTGGTGGCTTTTCCATTTTTCTGAGATTTTACTGTGTGGATAACTTCTTCTTTGGTTATTTCTGGGCCTTTTTCATTTATTCGATAATCTGTGGATGGTGGAGAACAAGGTCTATTGTCATCAAAAAGAGTTTGTATGTATTCTTTCCATCTCTCTAGTTTGGCTTTTGTACCCATAATTATTTTGTTATTATCATTTTTTAATATTGTTGCTTGTCTCTTTTTGTGTCTACCTGTCATTTCTTTTAGTTTTTTATGAATAATAAAGGTGTCATATTTTTCCTGAAGTTGTTCGACTTCTAGGCATTTTTTTGACATCATTTTTTCTAATGATTTTGTTGATTCGCTTGTATTCTATTGGGCTTGTTTTATGTTTTCATCTTACGTCCATGAGGTCCATGATATCTTGCGTTATCCATTCTTGTTTTTTGTTGTGTTTTATGAACCTGATGTCTTCTTCTTGTATCTTTGTTATTTTTGTTCTTAGAGCAGTCCATGTTACTTCAATGTCTGTCTGTACCAAGTTTTCAATGGTTTTTATTTTTTCCTCAGCTTGATACATACTTATTTCTTTTTTGTGTTCAGGGTTCTTCGGTTGTTAGATGTCTATTTTTCTTGTCACTGTCTTCGTTTTGACTTTGAGAAATCTTTTAATCTAAAATCCATTATAACTGGATTGTGATCGCTATGTATATCAGCTCCAGGGTATGTTTTCATAGATTGTATGTACTTCTTAAAGGTGTTATTGAGCAAAATGAAGTCAATTTGATTTCTAACAATTCTGTCTGTAGGTGATTTCCATGTGTATAGCCTTCTAGGATGTTGTTTGAAGAAATTATTGGCTATTAACAGATTGTTTTCTACGCAGAATTGTACAAGCCTATCTCCTCTATTATTCCTGGTACCTAGATCGTATGCTCCTATGTGGTCTCCTTCAGCACCACGACCAATTTTAGGGTTAAAGTCGCCCATGATCATCGTTATCTCACCTCTTTTTGTCAGTCACATTATTTCATCTATGTTGTTATAAAATTTTTCGATTTCTTCGTCTGACTTGTCACTTGTTGGAGCATAGACCTGAATAATATTTAGTTTTCTGTGTTTTAGTTGTTTGTAATTTCAACATTGCTACTATATCATTTAGAGGGATGAAGTCTGTGACAGATTGAGCAATTGATGTTTATAGTCGATACTAATTAAAGTCAACCATTTACTGCTAAACAAACTTTACAAATTATTTATATTTTCGGCTTTATTATTGGTTATTAGTTGAAGACAAAATAAATAAAAATTATAATTTCTTACTATTGCAATTATTTGTATACTACGTAATTAATAATTAGAAAAACATATTTACCTTCTGACATTATTTCAATATTTGTAGGATTGAGCTGTGATTATTTCCAAATTTATAAAAATGTTTGCAAATATTTGGTTTATTACCTCAAACTCCGGACATCAAACAGACATCAAATGTCATTTTGACAAAAATTCTACTTCTTTACGAATAATGTAATTAATCTCTACCAATCACAGATAGGCATAGGCTCTAGACTGAAAAATAATTATTATAGAGTAGATGTAACTGCGTACGGTAAAAAAGAAGATGCCAATTATCCCGCCAAAACATTTTATACTGAATGCAATATAAAAAACTAACCACTTAAACTCCATGCACTTAAACAGTATAAACAAATATTTTGTATTTGTTATTTTCCATTTTGTTAGTTTATGGTTAATTTAATATCTTTAAGCTAATTGTGATTTTGCACGTAATTGCAATGCGTTCAAATACAAGCAATTTAGATGAAAATTCCTTAGGAGATCTTAGAAAAGTTCTTAAAAATAACATACTGAATAATAAAGAATGTACTGGTTATATTAAAGAAAAAAGTGAAGTATTACAATTGATCCAAAGAACAGTTCAATGTGGAGAATCAAATTCAGCCTTGTTAATAGGATCTCGAAGTTCTGGGAAAACAATGGTAAGTTTTATTATTTTTTTTGGTTTTGTACAGAAAACAGTATAAAGGGAACTTTGTCAACTGTGGTATTATGTATATGAGATTTTTGCTTTTAGTGTCCTCACATTAAGATGTTTAGATATGAATCAGGATCTCTTTGTCTGGTTCATTGATTTTCAGATGGCATTCGATAGAGTTTAACATCAGAACTTGTAGAACTACCAAGTGAAGACAATGTGGATAGTTGAGATAAATGTATTATAATTAATATGTACTTGAATCATAGAGCAACTGTTAAAATTGAAAATGTCAATGCAGAAAATACAAAGATTTAATAGGGAAGTAAGTTAGACAAGGATTCATGTTCTCTTCATTATTGTTTAACCTTTATAGAAAAGCTATCTTTACGGAAACATTATTAGATTAAGAATATGGTATAGCAATAAACAGAAAAATTTTGAACAACATAAGATTTGCAGATAACTCTGTTATTTGAGCTGACCATTTACAATCACTACAACATTTAGTAAATAGACCAAATCAATGCAGTATCTAACAAGCTGAAAAAAACCAAGTTCATGATCATTACAAAGTAATATATATTAGGGAGTCTAGCTATCAAAAGAAAACAAGTAAAAAGTATTAACAACTAGAAATATCTAGGAACCTGGATAAATGAGAACAATGACCAAAGTAGGGAACTAAGAACACAAATTGAAGTTGAGAGACAAACATTTTTAAAAATGACCGATATTGACTAATTGTGACCTTGCTATGGAACAGTGGATAAGAGCCCTAAGGTGTTATGTATTGTCTACTTTGTTCTCTGGAATGGAAAGCAGGACACTAAAAATAGAACATGTAAAGAAGTTGGAAGCATTTGAAATGTGGCACTACAGGCTTATAATAAAAATACTGTAGATTCAATGAGTTTCAAATATCCACATAGTTACTGAGAAAATTGCTACAAAAAGATTGTGAAGCCATAAAAATTCTTAAAATGAGAATATTAGAATATTTAGGCAATATTACCAGAGGTGATAAGTAGTAAGGCTTATCATGCAAAGAAAGATCAAGGGTAAAATAAGCATAGGCTGAAGAAGAAGAGAGATTTCCTGGCTAAGAAATTTTCAACAGTGGTATAATTGCAGCTTAGACCTTTTTAGAAAGACTGCTAATAAGATGCAAATAGCTATGATGATATCCAACCTGCAATAGGGAAACTAACTTTCAGTAAATTTAATACCTTCTCTGGTTTGAAGTTTCTCTACACCTTCTAATTCATCTATCAAAATGTTACATATAGCCCATCCTGATGTACTGAAGTGAAACCTGGTCACTTAAAGTAAGATTTCTGAATTATCTGGAAGCTTTCAAAATGTGCTTTTAAAGGTTGCTCAGAATTCCATGGGTAGACCACATTATGAATGAAGAGGTCCTACAAAGAGCTAATGTCCAAAGAGAACTAAAGCTTGTCGATATTTTCCATTTTGTTTCAAACTTGGCCCATTATTCTGTCCATTTCCATACGAGCAGAAATAATGCTCTACTATAAACACTTTCACCTCACTTCTGAGAATAATTTTCACAATGGTTTTAACAATGTTAATATGACAGTTATTGACAAATAAGCCCAATCAAGTAAATACATATTTCATACTCAATGTCACAGCTGTCTAAATTATGGTACTGTTTATTTTGGCAAATACTGTATTTACAGTAGTGGTAAAATGAAGTTCCTGAAGGAACCTTGATATTATAAAATTTATGTGTCTGACTTAGACAATAATATAATGTGACAGCAACTTGAAATGAAAAATGTAGACCTTGGATATGAAAGCAAAGAATATAGATGCATATAGAAGAACAGTTCAAATGGGCAATTTGGTTACGGTTTATACTTCAAAACACTCCTTAAGAGGGTGACTGCATAAACTCAAACCGTGGCTGTCGGCTTAAAACTATCATGAAAGATGTAGTTAGGTGGAAGTGGGAAAGGAGTACGAACGGAGCTATTTATTTAACTTTGCATCTACGCCTAAACAAATTTCGATGCCATTGATTTGCAAACTGACTTTTTTTTGTTTTTGTTCACAATAAAAACTTTATTTTTAATATATTAAATTGTTAAATTTTTAATTGTAAAACTTAAAAAGGTATGATATTTACAATATTCAAAGTATTTATTTTTTTAATTTTATAACTTAATTAAAATAGTTTTATTCCAACACAACGAAAAACCGTCACATAACTTTTTATTATACTGTTTTTCTGCCCAAAAATTAACGAAACATTTTAAAAAAATTTCAAAATTTTTCAACCAAAAATTTAATTTTTTCAGGACTTTTCATCAAACTTTTTAGACAATTTTCCAAATTAGTTCATTGAACAATTGTCCTGTTCAAAAAAGTATTCAATGAAACTTTTCATTAAATTTTGAAAGTTTCCATTTCGCCGAAACTTCCAAACTTCCATTTCATCCATAATTTTTTAATAACAACAAAAAGCATTCCTGATTTATTTTTGAAATATTTAACAGTAAGTTTTAAATTGATTTATACTTAATTGAAAATAAACTGTTGACATTAATTAAAATTAAAATAAATTTTATCTATAAATTTATGACATTTACTAAAATATAATCTTTATAACTGATTTTTTTATTCATACATGAACGAATGAATCAATTATTGGTTTCAAAAATGAAAAAAAAAAATGTTAATGTAGTATGTATTAGGAACAGAGAACAACAACAAAAAACACCACGAACCACCACAGCTGGCAGAAAATGTAAAATAAATGATACAAGAAAAAACAAAATGTATAAGAAATGGCTAACAAATAAAACATCTAGCAATAAAGTAACATATCAAAGGAAAAACGGAGAAGTACGCAATCAAATAAAAGAAGCAAAAAACAATTTCTGGGAATAAAAATGTGTCCAAGTTGAAAATTTAATTGGTGGTTCTCAGAGTACGGAAGCATGGAGAACTATCACTAATCTCAAGAAAAACACCCATAACTCCTTAAACAACTAAATTCCTATAGAAAAGTGTGAAAATCACTATAAAAATTTATTCCAACAGTCCAACCTCCAGGACCTGGCAATATAGCTGTAGAGTTACTTAAAGCAGGAGGTCCACTCCTAATAGAACAAATAACTTTTCTAATGAATCAATGCTGCCAACAAATTAAAGTATCATCTGAATGGAAAACCGCTCACCAAGTGTCCATCTTTGAAAAGGGTAATTGAAAAGATCCTAACTGCTACAGAGGATTAAGTGCCCTACCTACTTTCGGGAGATTGTTTGGAAAGATAATAAATCTTAACTTAACAACTGAAAGCCGCCTGGAAGAAGAAAAAGAGGTAGATAACATATGGGAGGTATACTGATCTGAGAACTATCTCCTTCATAACTCCTCCCTCTATAACCTTTATCTTTACTATCTTTCAGTCTGTGGAACAGAGATCACAACCAGTCTTATGTGTTAAGGTCTTGATTTTGGCTCTTAGACGGGTCCTGGGCCCTGATTCTATTTCATTTCGATGTCGAAATTTAAAAGCGACTACGCCATGACAGTCGCAATCGCTAGCGATTCTCATTCATTTCGATTGTAGTTAAAACTGGGGATATTTACTTTATCATTTTGACACTGCTGAAAATTTGGGTTGGCCCTATTGTTTATTGGCTGCACTACGCTTGTTGAATGTTTGTTTTGTTTACGTTACGTGAACGTCTTTTTTTTCTTGTTTGAGTTGTTAAATCATAAATATTGGCCATTCTCAATTATATTTTGAATTGAAAGAAAAGATGGCAAGAAAAAAAAAGGCGATGTGGGAGATCCTTAAGTTATAACGACTAAGATTTGACTTAGTGGTTATATTCTAATATATTTTTAAATTTACTGCAGCTTAGTAATACTAACCCTAAACATTTTGGGTATCCTAGAGGCATAAACACCTTCTTCCAAATATGGTTCTAATACCCTTATTAAATAATTTGCAGCTTGTTTATTAAGCCGGAATTGCTGCCTAAATTGAGCATCACTTAGTGAAAAAGAATTTTGAGTATCCCGTAACATTCTTCTTATCCTCCGTTATGAACGTCGGATATCTAACCTCTCTAATTCCTCCAAAACTAGCAAATGTCCGTAAAACACAGTTATATTGATACTTTTTGCCTCAGTTTTCCTTGCAAGGATCAAAACACCGCCTACTTAAACTGAACCTAAGTTCACTTCTCCCAGTCCAGTCAGTCATGTCAGATTAATTTCGACTCGAAATGAAATTTCAACCACTTTCTTGTGGTTGAAATTAATTTCGATAAGTCGAAAACTAGTGACGTCGTTTGGTTAGTTCAGCTGAAATCCACAAGGTTCGCAAAGTCGCATTTCGACGTCGCCATATTAATTTCGACATGTTTTGAGTCGAAATCTCAATTAGAATCAGGACCCTGATAGTTTCTTCATCAAGTTTTTTCTTGGGGACGCGGGTGAGGATCATGGGGCGCTTGGGCATATTATTTGGAACAATTATATTTAAGTTTACTCCCTCCCACAGGCCCTCAATAGTCTTCACCACTTCAGTGGTGATTTTTTTGTATACTCATTAACACAGTTCACCCACAGGGTCCCTTCGCTAAATGATGTTTTATGGAACTGCAGAAGTTAATTTGACCTCAGATAGGAGCCTCATCAAGTGCTTGCTCCAGTTTGTTAATGATCAAATTTGCTTGAGCCCGATCTAGTTGAGTATCAGGAAATGGTGTCTGTGTGCTACCACCATTCTGAATACTTTTGTCAGGGTGCTTTATGACCTAGTCTGCTCCTTAGAGCACCTTGGTTTCTTAGAAACTCTGTTACGAGGGGGGTGATGGTATTCTCCCGAAGTCTCTTTTTATCGTCAGGTGTTGCTGATTTGGATTTCTTAGTATTTGCTATGATCTATGTCCCAGCAGCCATTTTTATCTTTTTGTTATCTTCCTTTGTTGAGCTCTAGTGGGGCGTTATTTGAGACTTACCCATAGGTTTTTTTTCATTTAAAAATAAAAAAAATTAAAAAAAAAATTTAAAACTTAAAAAAAATAATTCTTTGGTGTATGTGCTAAAAAGCAATTCTAGCGTACTAACAAGATCAGGAATTGTTTTTTGATCTAAACATCTACAATTTTTTGAGCATTCGTTCATATTTTAGAAGCAATAATAACTCTGACATGACCGCTCCCTAGTGGTACTAAAATCTTGATCCACCTTTCATTCTTTTTTAACATATGCGATCAACCTTTGCCGACGCTCAAAAATAACAGAAAAAGATTCTTCTATATGCGTCTATATTCTTTGATGAAAGTATTAATAGGTATAATATTGGTACCTACTTATAAGATTGATTTATCATGTATCTACTTCATAAAACAATGCTAGTGGTCCTTACATTTAGTTATTACTTCTTGTATTGTAGCTTTTTTAAACCAATCAATATTGATATTGTTGATCAAAATAATCAATATAGGGTAAATCAAGTTGACCCAAGTAATCAAGGTTAATTCATATTAAAAAGCAGAGATGACAGTCGATATTATTAAAACTTTCAATTTTCAAAAAAAATACCCAACTCCATTTTTCTTGTGGATATTGTTTATGTTGTATTTAATATGATATATTATAACAATTTTTAGATGGTAAATCAAATTTTATCAGAATTACAATCCGTATCAACCTTTACAAAAGATTCAATTGTAGTAAAATTACATGGGTTGGTACACACTGATGACAAATTAGCATTAAAAAGCATAACGTACCAAATGAAGTTAGAAAATGTTGTTGATGGCAAAGTCTTTGGAACATTCGCAGAAAATTTATCATTTTTATTGGCTTGTTTACGAACAGGAGAAAAGCACACTTCAAAGAGTATTATTTTTATCCTAGACGAGTTTGACCTATTCTGCTTTCATCACAATCAAACGTTATTGTATAATTTGTTTGATGTTTCACAGTCAGCTCAGACACCAGTCTGTATTTTAGGTAAGTCAATATAATTTGGGTTAATATTTTTAAGCCGTTATAACCGGTTATAATGCAGCCAATTGGCTTATTGTACATCTTAAATTCATGTAACCTTCTGGCTCTAACGACTACTTATATAGCCTGGGCCGACGGCTTTTCGTGTCCTCCGAAGCACGGTGACGGTCAGTTAATTTAGAAATTGAAAAATTTCTGGTCTCTGTGCCGGGATGAAACCCGACTTAGTAAGCCAGTATCTAGCCACTGAGCTACGACCAATTAGGTTAATAATCACACATACAATGTGTTTTATTGTTTTTTATGCCCTTTATAATAGGGCTAAAGTATGGCGGAAAACAGGCAGAAATCATAATGCAATACATATTCAATGAGTACTTCAAATATATGTCTAACTATTATTCTATTTTATTATCTATTTTTATATTATTATCCAGTTTGACTTAGTGTTCTGTATGAGACATTTTTTGTCCACTTTTCCTTGTCTAATGTTTTTAAAGTACATAGCTATGCATACAGTATTATTTTTAGCAAATAATATTGTGTATCGTGTTGCAAACGAAAAAATTCAAGTGTTGTGGGTGATACATTTTTTCATTTAAACATCTATTTAATTCGGTGTTTAATTTAATGTCGGGTAAATTTAAATGTGGCCATAAAGATCTCCAAGATAATTGACAAAGTGTTGTATATAATTTTGGAAGATTGTTGTATAAGATGAGTGAAATTGCTAATGCTCTAAGTAGGTACTGTTAGTAGGTAATTTATTGTTTTTATTTATTTATTAAAGGTTCTATTTATAACACTTACAAATTTATTAAAGTCTTTATCACTAATTTATCTTACACGAACAATTATACAATTATAATACGGGCGTTACATTTTAAGCGCGGTGCGATCTTCAAAAATTAACTGTTCCTCCAAATAAAATGTCCCATTTATATATAAAATACCGTTATCTAGAAGGATCTGGCGATGAGTCGATGACCTTCCACCCATTAGACGACAAGGTGACTCATAGACTGGTCTTTTGGCGAAGGGACTAGAAGTTTCTGCCGGAAGGTAAACAAGTCTCGCCGAAATGACTAGAACAGAAAAGATATTAGCAATAAATATGTTTACAGTTTTGAGTCATATGACACGTCATTATTTATCGTAACAGTACTTATATAAAGGAAATAAGTTGGTTACATTTTATATTTGTAACATCTAGTTTTCGTCTAGTGGAATGAATAGCTTCGTGGAGAAGTACATAACTGGTCTTTCTAAGAATTTGGGAGATAGAAGAAGAAGAGGTATGGAGGTTGAGTTTAAGAAATTTGGAAATGACTTTATGGTCTCGGCAGGCTTTAAGAAATGTTAAATCACAAAGAAGACCATTCTTACGTAGCTGCAGATTGCTAAATGATTTAGTGAGCTAGTAAAATTCCTCCCCATAGAGGCAAATAAACTGATTCATCCCTACCGTTTCTCAACGTTATCATAAAGAAAAATCAATCCCAAGGTCACCCAAGGATCCCATCAATCACTCTGTTTAATGAAAACCCACCCATACCAATCAATACTTGCATGCCAACTCTCATCATCCACCTTCAAAAATTAATTCAGGCATTAATACCCTTGTCTCCAGATCAATACGCCTTTGCGATGATGCAAGTAGACCTGCTGAGTTCTCTATTTTAAAACAAGCCCTCATCCAAAGCGGTTACCGCGAAAATCACATTAATAGGAGCATCCACAGACATCAATCTCCCACTCAATCTCAACCCAATGACTCAGACCCTCATCATACAAAAGCTTTTCTTCCTTACATCAAAGGTGTCACCGACAAAATCGACAAAATTCTTAAATCTAGAGGAATAAAGGCAATATTTACCCCACAAGGAAAACTTTAATCTCTTGTCTGATCAATCAAAGACAACATTCCAAATGAACAACACGGAGTTCCTCCACCCCTGAACAACCTCCACCCAAACCACGTCACCATGGCCAGTGTAAATGAACCGTCCGCTGTTCCCAGTAGCAGTAGTGATTGATTAGTGATCAGTGTAGTAACGTCCTGGGGGCTCGGGAGACCGAGACCTCGGAAGACCTGAAGAAGACATCAGGGAGGATGTCGAAAGCTCGGCGCACTGATAATCGACGTAAATCTGTTGAGTTTAAAATTAATTATTGTAATAATATTAATCTTAGCTTTAGGTTTAATATACTTATATATATATATATATATATATATATATATATATATATATATATATATATATATATATATATATATATATATATATATATATACCACTTAAAAAAATTATTGAATTATTGTATAAAAAAAGTAAAAACTAGATCTAAAAACTAGTTTAAACAGCTGCAAAATAAGCACTCGGAAACTCTCAAAGACAAGGACATTCCCCATAATTGGGGAACAAAGAAACATAAGACCTCATAAAAGAAAGAAAAGCGTATATTAAATGGTTAGGCATAAGAAAATACAAAAAGGTCGAAATGAATATTAGGAAAGAGGAAGTTCCAGTTAAAAAAATGAACTGAAAAACAGTCAATAACTTTAGGAGAGGGCATATTTCGGGTGATAAAATGTGAAATACAAAACATTTGTACATCAGTTAGTGAATGATGCTCCCGTAGTTAAAGAAGAAAAAAATGCTTCTATTTCATTTTTCAATAATTAGTAGATACTAATCTAGTCGTCAGGAGACGAAAATGCCACTGAACCTCTAAAAATCATACGAATAATCTGATTTTGACCGAGAATGTCAATTTTTGGACTCCAAAAAAGATGCGAAAAATTTGCCACTCTTGCCCTCGGGCTTCCTCTAAAAACCTCCCCTCGTAAGGGGGAAAACGGAAAACATCGATTTGCCAAGAATTTGTACGTCTTGGAAGAAATGTTTCAAACAAGAAATGTAGCTAAGATGATTTTGAACAAAAATGTTTATTAGCACCTTTTGTGTAGGATGATCCGTTCTCTCAGTAACAACGCTGGAAGCGACCGACAATTTTGAATGTGAGTTACGCGCGCGAAATTAATTTTTTAAATTAAATTAAACAAAATAAAAAAAAATTAAAAATCGATATATTATGATCACTGTATCCTATCGATAACAATTACGATGCATTTTTAATGTGAACAGTGTAGATTTTGTATGAAATTTTTGCATTTTGCCGCCATTTTGTTGTATTTAAAGATTTTTTTGTAGTTAGGTATATTGATAGAATTGAGAAATTATTTACTTAAGCCTAATTGGTCAAGTTGCAGTCAGAAAGAAATGCTCCTTACAAATTAATAATGATGACTTTATTATTTTTAAGAATAACGATGATGAATTTATTATTTTTAGGAATAACTTGCCGTCTTGATGTTCCAGTATTGTTAGAGAAACGTGTGAAATCTAGATTCTCACACAGGCAAATATTCTTAGTTGCTGGTCCAACTGACCCTAATAAGGCTCTTGAGTATATGTTAGATAGAGTGAGATATTATTTAGTATTGCCAGATAAATGCCGTAGTGATCTCAGCAAGTCATTTAAAAAGAATTGGAATGAAACTATTGTAGAAAAATTAATAAAGGATAAAAAATTTAAGCAACTTATTCAAAGGTTGGTGGATATAGATGTAAATGAATCAACTCTGAAGAATATATTAGTAAGTGAATTACATTATTTTTAAATATATTAACACTTCTATTCTATGTTATTGTGATAATAAATCTCATTACATTGTTAAAATTGAAACTGCTTTTGAAACGAAGCTTCTACACTAGCGTTGTATTACTTGTTTCTCTATAGTAAAATGCTGAGGCAAGCGCCACGGAAATAGCGAAACGAGAAGGCGTCAAATAGCGGTTTTTCACATCGATTGACTACTCTCGATCAATTCGTTTGTAGTCATCATAGATTTATTCTAAGCAGGTTTAAATTAAAAACTGTATGAAAAACAAAATACAGACAATAAATAAAAAGTAAAAAAAGAATATCTGTCAATAAAAGATTGGATTCGTAACGATTGTCAAAATTTAGAAGTTATAAATATCATCCAATTAATAACAATATTGAATCATCTGTTAACATCAACAGAAAATAATTCAAGGCAACCACAAGACAATGCAGAAGTCAGAATGGCGACCTATTAACAAAAATGAAAGGTGTATTGCATAGATGGGTGAAATCCTTTAACCAGGCACTTAATGTAGAGGAAGAAGAAGAAAACCTGGAAGACGAAAGAGATAAGGTAAGGGGAACATACGATAGGGAAGAGGATCCGCCAACGATTCTTAGAAGTTAAAGATGCAGTTAAAAAGCTAGCCAGAAACAAATCACCCGGAATAGATAATCTCCCAGCTGAACTATATAAAGAAGGTGGCCATGATACCATAATGGCATTACAGCAGCTTATAAAATAAACATGGACAGAGAAATCCCTCCCCAATGATTGGAATACTTTGCACCATAGACAAAAAAGGAGATATCTTTGAATGCTCTAACCACAGAGGAATTACGCTTATCATATCATATAACGAATAGTAGGAAAATACCAGGCTAGTTTCAGAGGTGGTAAATCGACAATTCGTCAGATTGCAACAAATTTTGGAAAAAACACTGGAATATGGTATTGATACTCATCACATATTTATAGACTACAAAGCAGCCTACTCTGTGAATAGAAGAGAAATATTCAAAGCAATGAAAGAATTAGGAATACCAAATCAGTTGGTAAATTTAACAAAACTAACTCTTGAAAAAGTTGAATGTAGAGTACGAATTCAGGGGGAACTGTCTGAACCTTTTAAAACAAATAACGGATTGTGAAAGGGAGACTCTCTCTCCTGTATACTCTTCAATCTGGCTCTGGAAAAAGTAATACGTATGTCACAAGTCACAACTACTGGTTCAATATATTAATAAATCAGTGCAAATCCTGGCCTATGCTGATGATATCAATGTAGCATTGAATGAATCAGCTACAAAAATTGGGTTTAATAATAAATACCAACAAAACGAAGTATATGAAAATAAGCACGCAACCACAAATCGTACGATCACTTGTTATAGAAAAGGACGTCATCGAAACATGTAATGCGGATGGAACAAAACGACCCATCTAGAAAAACGCTCCATGATAGTGTGACGACGGTTATATTGCCTACCACATTGGGATCATTATAGGGGGTTGAAAATTGGGGTTTCTTTCTTAAAAAATGTAAAAAAAGGGGTTAGAAACTTTTTAAAAGGAAACAAACAACTTGGTTTAGGGAAAAAAAATTAAATATTTATTGTTATCTCACCACAAACTGTTACAAATATAGGTAAATAATAATAAAATACAAAATATCAAAAAACAACTTACAATGTTACTATCGGTTTACAAACTCTAGAAGTTGGAGATTCTAGAAGAACTTTGTCCAACTTTGAACAATTGTCAATGGGCGATATTTTGTACCAGAAATAAATTATTACAAATGAAAAATATCTTTTTAAATGGAACTATGCATAGATGTTAATCTTTTTTTAAAAAACAAAACAAAACAAGATCTCAATTTATGATTATGGTTTGTTTTTTAACCAGGAGGAGTAATTCAAATTTACCGCTCCGTAATACTTGTTTGTAATTGGTCCAACCGCAGGCAAGTTTACTTCACTAAATTATGATATTTTGGCACTAATGACATTTATGGAATTTCAAAATTTATATCGACGATTTTTTGTATTTTCTGCGTTATTCCTTTAATTTGTAGACTTTTCGTTTATATTTACATAAAAAACAGTTATTTTCAGAACTATTTAGCGACGTATTACTGTTATTAAGATAACAATATGGATTCAATGCCAAGTACCTACTAGTGGTAATTATCCTTCTCCACCTAAAAAACGCCGAGTAGATTTGGGTCATTTATCATCAAATGAAAAACAATGCATTCTAAAAACATGTACAAATAAATAAAAATTGATAATCCTGGGATAAAAATAACAGCCATGGCAGCAAAAAGAAAACAGGCAACAAGTTGGTTTTGCAGAATAGTTATTGTTAAAATCAAGATTTACTAAAGTAATACGCTAATTTTGGGTGTTGCGAATTCAACTATTTACAGAACAATTAAGGAATATAAGCAGACTGGAACAGTAAGATGGCCTAAAAATATTGGCGGTCGACCTTCTATCCTTGCAACATACGATGAAAGAGTTAAAACATCTGTACGACAGATAGTACACAGCTTCTTGTTCAAGAATGAAATGAAAAATAAATTAAATAAAATTTTAAGTGAAATTAACAACCGCCTAGATCTTCCAAATAAAGTATATAGTAAATAAAAAGTGCAACACAAAAATCTTAATATTGTGTCTGAGTTAGGCAATCAATTAGAAGGTAAAGAGCTTTATAAAAATGTACATTTTATTATTTTGTAGGTACTTGAAAAGAAGTCGAAAAAATATTCTCATTGAACGTGATGATATTATAAGATGGAGACGTAATTATGTAACTTCTATAAAATAGTACAGAAGTTTATTAACATTTTACTAAATTATATTTAATTTTTATTGTAATTAGAAAAATAAAAATATATATATTGGAAGTGAATTGGAAAAAATTATTATTCAAACATAAACAAAGTTATGTTAGAATCGACGTGTGAGTTTATCCGATACTGATTACTGGATTACCGCAAGGCCGAGATGATAAACCAAAAAAGAAGATGTATTTGGTGACTTTTCTAGTAACTTTCTTGAGTGTGCATCTGTCTTTTTAGTTTAGTCCTCCTGGTTAAAAAACAAACCATAGGTATGTACCAACTGTCAAGAAAATAGTGCTAACTGTCAATACTAAATCTTAAAACTTCTGCTAGCCATTCCCTAATATTTAGATTTTTACTTATTACACTTTCTTAACTTGTCACGAAAGCAATTATCGATGGAAAATGTCTATTTTTACTTTAAAAGTTCAACAAAAAAAATTACCTGAATTTCACTAACTTTTATTTTTTTTTCTTTAAAAGTTCTGGGGTTGGAACTGGACTCAAATTCACTGCAACACAAACAAATGCATCTCACACTGCGAAAATAGTCCGGAATGACCTGGGACAAACAAAATGATGGTGGAATCTGGGCACTGGGACGCAAACTTGGCTTCTTAAAAACTCAAGCGCAATGGAACCATGTGGGTAAAGTTGTTGGAAACGCCGTTCTTCAAATCCCTTAGGTGAGAGACGGCACGAAAACAAAACAGTGATTACTCTTGCAAAAATTGACACATTACATTCATGTATAATTCACTTTTCTACCAACAAATTTGCCGGTTTCTTCAGACGAGCCACGCCGCGGATTCTCTCTTCAAAAACTCCTCCAAACCTAAATTCATTAACTGCACTTAAACTCCACACTGCTACTATACTGCACATTTTCCTATGACAAAAGACGAAAAACGAAAAAACATTACGAATTAGAAGAAAAATTCGGACTAACACCAAAACCAACTGCCTTTGACAGCGGCCTCACTGAGAGTGATAATCTTTAAAAATCATTCGCCCAACTTGGTATAAACAAAGCATAGAAACGGGAATATTTCTGTTTATTTGACGCGCAAAATATCTTAAAGTGGCTCTCCATCAAAGAAATACCGAAGAAATACGCAACTGTGATATTATATAAACAAACTTAAAAATGTGTTTATTATCAATTCCAGCGATGCAAAAGGATTGAAAATACTTTTTCGGTGTTTTAATATATACAAGGTGATTTGAAATGCTACAATTTGACCATTTTGAATTTTGACCATTGGTCAGAGAAGAAAAGGAAGACCCAGAACAAGGTTCCTTAATAACATTGATGAAGACATGAGAAATATGGGAATAGGTGCTTGCCGGAGAAACAGGATAGGGACGACTGGGGAGAAATTCGTGAGGAGACTAGGACCCACTCAGGGTTGTAAAGCCAGAATGATCATGATTGAATCATCTGTTTAAATTTTTATGACACTTTTTGTTTTAAAATATTTTCATATAAATACAATTATTATTTTTAAACATCTTATTTAGTTGATATAGGGGAGACCGTTGTACCTTGGACCTCTTTTTGGGTTTTATCTCTTTAAATACTCAGTTTACTGATTGTTGCCATTATTAAGCATTCATGGTAAAGACACCTTTTCTTACATCGAGAAAGGTTTTATAAAAATTAAATTCTATATTTGTTGTTTTTTTATAGATTTTGAAAAATTATGGGCACCATGGACCAAGGTTTATGATACTTGTGCATCTTGAGACAAAAGTCTTGTACCTTGAGATAATGTTTAGAAAAAGGTCATCATCATCTTGGCTCAACAATTCTCCGTGGATCCTGGCCTGCTCTAAGATTAGTCGCCATTCTGTTCAGTTTCTGGCAACGTGTTGCCATCTTCTGATCTCTAGTAAACTAAAAGCTATGTATGAAGACCGATAACTAATTAAGCAATGATCAGTGGGCCTCAAACAGTGGCTTTAAAATTTAATAATTCCATTCACTTGAAAAGTAAATGATTTAATTTTCTATATTTTATGTTCAGTAAGAATGTTGGATTCTATTAAAGGCAAATTAGCTGAATATAATATTTATATATAATTTATTACACACAATAAATTTTTTTTATTAATGACATTTTAAATATACAATGTAGGTAAAAGTTTATGGTCAGTATAGTAGAATATAAAATCATATTTTCAGCGAATAGACAAAGAAAACCATCATATTTCCCCTAGGCCTCCCCTCCACATTCCTCATGCACGCCCATTAGTGAACGCCAGACGATTGTTTCCGATCCAGCTTATACGTAAGAAACAGCGGCTGGGTTGCCTTATTATATATTTGAATTAAAACATTGAATTGATTAAAAAAATATTGGTGATCAGTGGCGCGGTTATATAGCCATTCAAAACTGGATGATGATATTAAACATGAAACACTAATTGACACAAATACTGGTACAAAATTTAAATCCATGAGAAATTTACAGATTCGCATTTTTATTTGACGAAATTGTAACCTAATTTCCAATAAAACAAGATATTTTTGGCAACATCGCCATTCGTCCGTTATCTTCAATGGTTAACTGTATATGAGACAGGCCGAACGCTATGCTACGTATTTCTTTTTGGAGGTAACCGCGTAAGTGTAAAGATAAAAATTTGATATGCCGACTGTTTATACAACAGAAGAACGGGTACAGATAATAAAATGGTACTTTGGGGGCAATTCAGTACAAGAAACTATTAATTTATTTAGTATGGCTTTTGAAAATAGGCCAATACCAATAGAAAAAACTGTATTGGCCATTATTCATCAATTTGAAAAGTTTGGCTGTACTAATGGCAGATGTACAAAATGCTGCCCATCAGATCAACCTCGCAAAAAGAAAATTTCTCAAGAACGAGAAATTAGAGAAATTCAAGTTTGTGCATTGGCTGAAGCGACGCCGTGTTCAAGTAAACAAATTGCCGATGAAGTTGATTTTAATGCAAAAACAGTGAGGAATATTTTGAAAAGAAACAACTACCATTGTTATAAAGTGCAGACAACACAAGAAATATTTTCTGATGATCAATTAAAACAGATGCAATTTTGTGAAATTATGATGGAGAAATGCCATGCAAATAATAATTTTTTGAAAAATATTTTGTTTACAGATGAGCCTTCCTTCACAATTCACAAGAAAAATAATGCATCCGTTGTACGTTATTGGTCTCAGGAGAATAAGCATTTGAGTGTGTCCGTGGGTACGCAGTATTCACAAAAGTTGAATGTTTGGACTGGAATTTTGGGAGACCATATTGTTGGTCCGTTTTTCATTGAAGGCAATTTAAATGCAGTCAAATATCTCCAATTACTGCAAAATAAAATTATTCCTGCACTTCAACGCCTTTAAATTAACTTCAACGAAATTTGGTTTCAACGAGACGGCTGTCCTGCACATAATCCAACAGCCGTTAGAGACTATGTAGCGTTAATTTTTGCTGAACGTGTCATTAGTACAGTCGGTACAATAAAATGGCCCCCTCGGTCACCCGACTTGCTCCTCTAGATTTTAATTTTTGGGGGATGCTAGAAACGAAATTGTACAGGCATGAATTCGAGCGACACCAACTTGGGGGAACTGAAGGAAAAGATAATCCAACTTAGCCAAAACATATCGGCAGATGAACTCAACGCCATGAGAAATGCGTTGTATAATAGATTTGGTTACTGTTCGTTACAATTTGGTGGTCTGTTTGAACATTTAATTACCTAAGAATTTTATTTAGTTTAGAATTATTTTTAATTTAAACAGCAGTGTTGGAATTATTTTTTATTTGATTTCATTTTTATAACTAATTTTTATTTTCACACCTACTACCTCCGAAAAATATAAACGAAAATATGGTTTCAAAGATATCATTTGGAAAATACCAAATAATATCTTATTTTTAATTAAAAGACGTAATTTTTCGTCCAGTTTAAATTTAATATAATACACCTACTCCTTCCTAATGGTTTACTAGTACTGTCTTTATTTATTATGCTTTATGAAAGACCAACCCACGAACCCATGCAATAGGCATGACATACCAAACTAGTTCTGTTCTGCTCGTTACCAAAGTGTTAAAATCAAAGTGTCTTTACTTTGACGACGCGACGTTGCCAAATAATTTTGTATGAAGCTTTTTTATTGTGGCGTCATAATGCAGTTTATTATTTTTATTGGGAATAAGGCACAATGTGACTTTAAAATAAGCTTATTTTGATGCATTAATAAAATTTATTTATATAAAACGATTTCCAAAGTGGAAATCAAAATGTTAAATTAAACTTATTGTAAAGTAAAATTGTGGCATATTCCCAATAAAGAACAATAAGCTATCATTTAATCAATTTGACCAAATTTGAATATCTTAGAACATTGTTCAAATGCTAAAAATACAACAGGTCAAATAAAACCAATAAGTTTATCAACGTTGAACTTCCCCTCTTCTGTTGAATGCATTATTTCCACTAATGCATTTTCGACGATATAAAGGGCGGACCTAATATACCTCTCTCTTTATAAACAGGTGTTTCTCACTCCATCTCACGTAACGTCCGTACTGACGATAGATTATTACCCAAGCTGTATAGTAATAATTCTGTATACTATACTATGCTAATAGTCCATTGAAAAGTTACATTTTCGAGTGGACGCAATTTTATTTTTTGATGTGTCGGGGTGGTTAGTATAAGCTTAAGTTCAAGTTTGTGGGTCGCCACCCTTAGCAACGTAAATTAGCAACCCTACATAAAATTTTATAAAACAATTTCTAGGAAATTAAATTTTCTACAACTTTATTTATATTACTATATTCGTAAAATTAAAAATAAAAATGTTATAAACAAAAATAACTAAAAATTTTTGAACACAATTTTCTTTTAGTCGTTTTAACTTTTTTTCTGGTCAATGAAATGGCATCAGAGCAATATTATAGAGGGATTTTTATAGAGTAATTTTTTCTAAAAATTTGTTTAATTTCATGAACTTCTCTGGATTTTACAGCGCTCGAAAGTTATCCAGGTTCTTGAATACACGCCATATTTTGGATTTGATCTCTAATTTTATAAAATGCAAAGCATTCTACAACCACGCGGCATCTACATAAGAAAATATCTAAAGTTGTATTTGTTGCCCCACTTTCATATTTTAGAAGCAGTAATAGTGCTGGCATGACCTCCCTAGTGGTACAATAAAGAACTAAAATCTTGTTCAACTTCTTCTCTATAACATCTGTATAACTTCTGCCGAGACTAAAACATGATAGTGAAAGATCCTTCTATACGCGTCTATATTCTTTGCTAATAGTCAGAAATTGTTTTGTTAGATACCTTACTACTTCTCCTTTGTTTTATATGTGAATATGTTTTATGGGCTGTTTATATTTTTAGATTAAAATCATATTTAATATGAAGGGACCACTTACAATAAACGATTTCCAAGAAGAAATAAATGCACTAGAAGTAGATGAAACATTACTTATTTTACAAGATCTGAGCATTCTAGAATTGTGCCTTTTAATTGCCATGAAACATCATGCTGAAATATATCAAGGAAAAGCTATGAATTTCGAGATGATTCTATCTAGATATAACAAGTTTGTCAAATGTAACTCCAATATTCAAAATTTTCCAAGATCTGTAATCATGAAAGCGTTTGAACATATACAGGTGAGTTGACCTTTTCCTATAATTATTTTCTATGTTGCCTTGTTTAAAAATTGTAAATCATCTCAGATTGACTACCGTCTTAAATATTTTCACCGTATGTACTGTCGTTTTTCACAGTTAACTGGTTGTATAATCAAACTAGGTTTTCATATTACGCACTCATGGTAACGTCTCAATCATTTTTTATTATATGCTGTTTTTTATGTTTACTTAGGCACCGTTTCTTATAACTGTAAACCGTTGCTTCTTTTATTCTGAAGATTTGAAATGAATATACACAAAACTAGAGCGTGCAACAGTAGTATGGATGTATTTGAAATGTGTTATTGAAGAAAAATGTCTAGAATAGGCAAAAGATCAAACACGTCAGTTCTTGAGGAGTTTAACAACCGATTTTGACTCGCTCTAGCTTCGTATTTACAACGATATTAATCTTCTTTGATCACATTACCCGTGTCTGCAATATAGAGGGAATAATAACCAGAGAAAATCGGCGAGGAGTAGATGTCAGATACACTGACACACTGGAAAAATTAATAAGAATAATAAGCTATACAGACTCGAAGATAGCTTAGAAGTTTTATTTGCTCAATCTATTGTCTGCAACATAGAAAGTATTTTCAATTTGAATAAGACTGCATGAAATTTGATACTTCGCCTAATTTTATATTGCTTTTATTCTTGAAACTTTTTTGTGTATTTTTTACTACAAATTATATGTCGTTTAAGAAGCTTCGTGTTCGCCATAAGTAACTCCAAGATCTTGAGTAATTTTTTTAATATTTCAGCGATTCGTTGTAGGTCTATTATGTTATTTGTTAGCACCGTATCATCAGCCTTATCTTAATCTTCTTATACTTTTAGTTATGTATTTTTTAATTCTGCTTGTATTTATACAGTTTGTTGATACCGTTGTTTTATTTCTCGATTTTTTTTCTTTCGTGGTCAGAAGTCAGATCTAATAATTATGTTGTCCAGGGTTCCTCGCAATCTGTACCTTTGGCCACCATACTACTGATACTAGTTAGTTTTATTACCAAGTTATAAGTCCAATATATTATGTCTAGTTTTAAACCTCTTTTTTTTCATTATTATTCATTCTATCTGCTAACTCCTAGTAAGCTTCGAGTGTAACATTAACCCAAGGTACAACACTCATCCGATTTAGATTTGTACCATATAGATGTAGAGGATCTAATCCCTCTAAATTCCTCCTTATGGTAAATTTCATGATTTTGAACAATCAAATCCTGTTGTATTTCATGTTTGACTTAAATTTCTTATGGATTAACATGACCAGGTCACCCGCATAGTCCAGGACATGACGTTCTATTATTAGATCAATGACCAGATTCCACACGAAGTTTAACTGAAATTTTCTTCGAAATTCCCAACTATGTTAGTGACCATTTTCAATTTCATATTCTGGATTTGACATGCTGTCATAATTCTTCAAATTGAATTTTTGTGTTGTGCTAGTAAAAAAACTAAACATGGTGAATTATTGTATTGTTCGGTTGTGTACAAATCATGGAAAAATTACAAAAACGATGATGATAGTAAGTTGTCAGGAAGCAGACAATAATAGTATTTAACATTTGTTTCTGAAAATATGTGTAATAAATATTATATGATTAGTTTATAACTGTTTTATCTTAAACAACAAATAAATATACGTATATCTAGAAAAATTGTGCATTTTTTATATATCCTTATAGTAATAGAAAATAGAAAGATAGTATAGAAAATAGTAAGATATTTTCCATTAAATTTTAATTAGTAACGAAATAGCCCGCAAGAGGCGCTAAAGGGTATATATGCAAGGGGTGTCTATTTGAATTTCCCGCCAAAAGATGATTAGTAATGACCCCAGCCGCAAGGGGCCTTAATGAACGAAATTTATACATTGAGTTGCGTATTTATTTCTAATATTATATTATTTATCTATGGTTGTACCTTTCTTTGCATCCGTAGGGTAATTGGGGTATAATAACTTCTCATTGGTTTAATATATCGCTTAAAATAATTATGGAGAAAATGGGACAATGGAGGGCAATGGAGCAAATGAGGGAAAAATTCCCTTACATGGGGCACAAATCATATCAATCATAAAGGTGCAAAAATCTAAATCCTATATCAAAATCACCCTCAAGACCCATGACCACCACCGACAAAAATTTCTGAATCCGCCACTGACCATGGTGTGATGATTCCAAACAATGATGTAGGTAATCAGCTATTACAAGTCTTCAAGTGAATATTTTATCCAGGATTTTTATTCGCTACGAGTCTAAGCACGGTAAACTGCAGTATTTTGAGTATATATTTTATAGTTGCGTTTGATTAACTTTATTCTAAATATTATCAACACAAAAATGCTATTTTGTTCTATGTTTAAACCATAATTTGTTTTGCCCTATTACATATCTCTTTTCAGTATCACTTCACAGAGTAGTTAGTTTAAGGAAAATAAAAAGAAAACTTTAATACTTTAATAAGCTTTTAAACTTTTAATAGAAAAGTTAATTGAGTTAACCCACAGATTTGTTAATTTGCTGAAAATTAAATTAACTGGCGCTAATTTTGGCTTGTTCAGGATCTCTATCTTGTTCTAGTTTACCTTCTATTTTTCAGTTCTCATTTTTTCACTCTTAAATTATTTCAGGAAGAAATTTGATGTAATTTTATTAGTTTTTTTTAGCTCTCGAACCCCACCTTTCTTTTGTCTCTCGAGCCTACTTAGTCGGTGCTCTATTCTTCTATTATTATTCGGTATTCTATTCTTCTATTATTATTCGGTATTCTATTCTTCTTTCGTCCTTCTTTTCTATTCTATACTTTCTTTACCTTCTTTCCAGTTGCACACTTACTTCGACTATCTTTCCTTTCAAACCCGTAGTTACGTAACAGGGCGTTGATGCAGAATTTGGAGGGGGGCTAATGATTTTGATCTCTTTCAATTAAGTGGAAACATAATGTTAGTATCTTTGTTAGTATCCCTCATTAATTGTGTAATACTAACGATACATTTTTCCGTATCTATATGTAACTTTGGCATCTTTGAAGCATTTTGGTATTTGCCTTTTTTGATGTACTGGTTCAATTTGAATTGGATAGTTCAACAAATACTCTTATTTCTTTGTCATTTTCAGTAGGTTTTAGATGAGCCACAAAAAATGAGAAACGGCGCTTTGGTTTTAAAATTTTTAATATTCCAAATGTTATTAATAATATGACCAAGATCGGTAATGCAGATTTTTTAAGTACGATTCTAAAACTGCGTTCATTTTTTACTTGACAAGTATGAAACTCGTTTTTTTCTCCACTAAAGTTATTATTATTGTCTAGCTTTCAGTCGTCTTGGGCTGGAATTTTACTTGATCAAAACTTACGACTTTCAGTTCGTAATTAATTTGTTGCTTTTTAATTTAGGAGCTCAATTGGTAGATTTATATTTTTACTGATTATGTAAATACGAGAGGTAGTTTCAGTATATTGTCTAACTCAACTTTGTCTTCATCATTGTTATTATTTATTTCATCATCAAACAGAAGTAGAATTTTTGTCTGTTTTACTATTCTTTTATCTGGACCGATTCGATGCCTTTTTTCCGAATTTTCAATGACTTTCCACTTGTCATTATAGTTTTGATTGGTAGCAGTTGTGCCAAGATATTGTGATTCAAAATGTGGTGTGGTTAGAAATAGAGAATATTGAACCTTGATTGAATATTGATTATCTTGTAATTGTCGAGCGCTGTACACTTGATACTGTGAAACGTAGGCTACTGGTTGAAAACTAGAATTTCCTTGTGGAATCATAGTTGGTCGCAAAACACTGGCTAAGTTGCGATGTTTGGATTATCGCAAAAGGGGCAAAATCCATTTTCATTTTCTAGTCACAATAAATACAAACTCGATTTGGCTCTTCACGAAATAGCTTGATAATATCGTGAAATAATTGAATGAATACCGATAATGATTAAATCATGACTTCATTATTAACTTTAGCTATAGCGCTATTTGTAGTATTGATTGTAATTGAATAAATACGGGCCTAAGAGTAAAAATAAAATACTGTATTTTTCTTTCGACCTGATCTCTGTGTATATTTCAAATAATTTCTAATAGTATGTAACAGCCAATATATTAATTACTATTATTTTATTACATTATTTCAGAGTTTAGAATTGATTTCAATGATAAGTGGAGGAGGATCTAAAACCCAAAAGGAATATAGATTTTTTGAATTGCTCGTGATGCCTACACAGATTAGTGAAGCAATTAAGAAAAATCCTGAAGTACCTACCGAAGTAGTCCAGTGGGCCAATTCTTCTTTAACTTATGGTTAACCTGTAATAACGCCAAAGTTTACAGCAAAAGAGTTGGTAGATTTTTGAAATAAAATATCAAATAAACTTTAGGAGAATAAAAATTTAATGCAACTTATAGTTCGCTTTATATGATTATTCCATAAGTTATAAAGATACATTATATTCTAAGTTTATAAGCCGCGTTCTGAAATTATTTCTTTTTTGCGTTTCGTTTGCAATTGCGACATACATTATCAAAGACGACACAATGGTTGGAGTTGCCTTCCTCTCAGTTGAGTCAACTATGACCATTACCATGGTGTCTTTGATAATTATGACGCAGTCGTAGATGAAACGTCATGAGAAATAATTCCGAAACTCGGCCTACCGTTCCGGAAAACAATGTAACATCAAAAATCACCGATCGTGAAACTGTAATGTCGCCCGAAGCAGTCTGTTTTAATGTTAAGTAGTTAGTTGAGATTAGGTTAGGTTAAGTTCAATTGAAGGGATTCTTAACCACCCGACCTAAGAGGTCTAATTTGGCGCATCCCTGGGTTAAAGTTGTTCTTTCAGCCCAGCCTTTGTAACATTTATTATAGCCTTTGGTGCCCGTTCTATAAAGTTGTAGGGCTCGAATTGATAGTGCTCAAATGTATTTAGTCTTATCACATCCAACTCTGGGCACGTGGACAGAAAGTGTTTCGCTGTCTTGTCTTCAGCCCGACAAAATCTGAAATTCGTATTTTCTGACAGTCTGATTTTATTCATGTGCCCATTGAAGCGACAATGTTCCGTTAGGAGACCTATGATAATTCGCAGATTATTCCCATTCATACCTAGTAGATCTTTGAATATCTTCTTAGAAAGTTCATGTGTAAAATGCTTCGAATATTTAAAACCCAACTGTTCGTACCAGTAGTTACGTTACATCCGTTTCACCCAGTCAGATATTCTTTTGACTGTGCTTCTTGCGATGCCAAGGAGGGGTTCTGCGTCTATGAATGATTATTTTGCTCCTCCCCTGGCAAGTATTTAGGTTCGCTTTTTGGTTCCCGTCAATACTAGTATGTCCAGGCACCTAGAGTAAACTTTTCAGAGTAAACAGTTCCAAACTAACTTGGGGTCAATCCGTTTCCATTACAGTGCCTTTAATGCTGCCTGACTATCTGATATAATTTTTATAGATTGCCCCTGCATGTAGATAGTTGAATGATTACCTAGGCTTTCACTAAGGCTTAGCCTTGGTTTCATTCCCAATTTTGCCAATGGCAATTTTGAGTTGGATAATCGTAACACTTTACGTTTGGAAATATAAACAATATAAACATCAAGTTGATATTTGTATTATACAGAATCTTGGCCCAAATAATGAAAGTAAAACTGCCAATTCAAACTTTAAGTAACTCTGCCGGCAAAGGCTGTCTCTTTATGAAAACATGATTTGTGTGTTCGTTGTTCGAACGTTCGAACGAAAATGTGTTCGTTTCTACATAAATATATACATCTGAAACTCTCTAGTTTTTCTTAATGAGTCTCTTCTGGAGTATGTATTAATTATTTGCCCTTCCTTTTATGAGACTGACTGGGTTAAGTAATTGAGACGTAATGATTTTTATTAATTCCGTGTCGATAAACATATTATAGCTTGAACTGACAAAATTATAGTTCATTAACATCAATAAAGATTTACCTGACATTTTTGTATCGAATATAGTTGGTTTGGTATCTACTTAAATGTTTTGCTTTTTCTAACTTAAGTATATATCTTTTATATTCTTTCTTTTTTATATATTTAAATACTTATAGACTTATGATTATCATGTTTATTATTAGATATTATAATAGTAAAACGGAGTGTCTCGTGAATTTTGTAAAATAAAAATAAATAGTACCGTTACCTTTAATTGGATTTTTTTCCTTTTTGTATATTTTGTAGCCTACATATAACATTTCTGATTTCCTTTTTTCATTGTTCTATTAATTTCTGTTTGTTTTGCGTTTAGATTAGAGTAGAAACTTTTGAGTAAGTAATGTCAACTTCATTGTCTTTACAAAGAATCACTATATCTGTAAAGAGATTAGAAATAATTTAATATATTATTTATAAAAAAAATGTTACAAAACATAGGCATAATACAAGAAATAATGACTGCTGCAATACAGTCACAGACCACAGTTACGTTACCCCAGTGCAACAGAGAAAACTGATACATCGCTGTCTAACGAGCCGCGTTTGTCATCGATCATTTAGGTTACGTGGTCGATAAACCTGGAAAATTAGAAAGATATGCAGGGACTGCTTCGCGTCAGTTTTCTCTGTCGCACTGGGGGAACGGGTTGGTATGGCAACGATCAATCTATCTTGTATTATTATATGTTTATGCTTCCAGTCGATGTCAAACTTTTACCAAAAGAAAGAGGTTATGTGTAAATGGGATCACTCTCAGGAAATGAAATGCCAAATCGAAGGAGCTATAGTCCTATTTGTAAAAATGAAGAATTTAATATGCAGCAAACATCTAAGCTTATAACTTGAGATGCGAGTAATTTCATATTATATTTGGTCTGTTCTATTATACGCGGACTCGAGGAGTGAACTATTTCGGGAGCCATTTAGAAAAGAATGCAGGAATTCGAGATGTCGATATACCGATGAATTCTCAAAATTCCATGGACAAAGTTACCAACGAAGAAGTACTCAGAGGAATAAATTGTAAACCTGATCTATTGAAAACAGTAAAATGTCTAAAACTATATACAATATTTTGCACACATTATGTGAATCAAACTAAATTATGGATTTCTCCAGATTATATTCTAGGGAAAGATTGAAGGTAAGATAAATCCAACAAATAGAAGAATTTGTTGGCTTGGAAATCTGCGCAATAGGTTTGGAGCAACATCAACCGAACTATTCCGCAGCACAGTAAATAAATTTTGCATTGCCTTGATGGTAGCCAACTAGCCAACGTTCGGACCAGATAGGGCACTTAAGAAGAAGAAAGAGGTTCTGCACTTAGACAAGGAAAGTTGTCTAAGGTTCTGCAGCACCCAATTTAACATTTGAGTTACTTGGTCTTGATCCCGAGAGAGAAAATAGCCATATTTTGAGTGAAGATCCGAGAGTTGTTCTTGTAATTTTGGATTGGTATCAAATTTTTAATACTTTGATACCAATCTGAGGGTACAACAACACCTCTCAGAATTTCCTCAAAATAAGGCTATTTGTTCACAAGATCGGTTGTTGTCACCCAGCGCCAATTTATAAACATTTACAGATTAAGTCTAAAGATTTTTTACATTAAAGTAGCTTTACATCTAGGCCAAGCAAGTCTAATGTTATGCAAGCCTCTCTTGCATACATATACATATTCATATTTTCCTTGCCCGTAGCTGATCTGTTGACATCAAATAACATTTACACTTACATAAAAAGGTTAAGTTTTATTCTAAACTATAGATTTTAATTGGCAACAGGAATTTTGACAAATTGCATCAAAATAGCATCAAAAGTAGAATATGTTATAATTTTTCGTTTATATATATTGCATTAAATATCGAGTGGACTGCGCAGTTGCATAATCTCTTGCATAGCATTAAAATTGCTTAAATATTTTTACATTATGTTGTCACAGTATAGACAACAAGTTGTTATTTATACTGTGATGTTGAGTTGAGCGAGTACCATATATTATTATCTATGAGGCAGTTCCCTACATTAAACAGAACACTGAACAGTTCGTAATGTCCATTCGCTCAACTCGGGCACATTTTGACAGATTCATAGCTGGAAACCTACAACACAAAAGCTCCTAGGTCACAGTATTAACAGCTTAAATAAACTTTTATTCGCGATAGCCAATTCCGACAGACGGCGATCAAGATTTCAATGATGACGATTACTTCGGGAAAACAAATCATTTTGTCATTTGATCTCGAACCTATAAATCGTTTAATATAAATCATTTACACGTGTGTTTTGCCAAAATAAAAGTTGGAGTACGTTCTTCAAAGTTTATTTGTTTGTGATTCGAGTTTATACATACGGTAATTGACTCCTACACTTGAATAAAAATTAAATTAAATGTTTGTTTTTTACAGTATGTCTGAAACACGGAAAGTAAAATTTACATTATTTTATTATTATGTTATTTTAAATTATTTTTGTGGTTGCAAGGTCGGAAGAGATCTTTAGTTGAGGGTAAGGTAGTTTTTGGAGCTGGCCACGTTACATTTTGTAAATTACGCCTTACGTTTTCTACTAATAACTTCATGAGACCTTTGGGGCAATTTAGCTGATTGAACAGCATTTTTCTTCAGTCTTCTCAATTTAGTTTCAGGTGTTACTATAAAGTAAATTAAATATAAATATAATAAAATATAAATAATATTTTAAGCAACACTTATTTGGAAAGTAATCGTTCATAGTAAAATGTAAACTGCACAGTCATATACTTGGTTATAGATTTGCCAATTCGCAAAATGCATTGCCAAACTTTTCTCATGTTCTCGTCCAGCGGAAACTTATGTATGGTATTTTTTTGGAAATTTTAATAGGATGAACATTGAGGAAAACTGCAATAGTTTTTTGAAGTCGTAGTCATTGTTAATTACAATATAAACCGGTCGCATACCGGTAGGGTATGTATACAATACCATGGTACAATGAATACACATTGTATTCATGTGTATTCAGTGTACCATGATACAATACTGTATGTGTATCATCGAGCAAAAAGACAAATGTGTATACAAATTAATGACATAGCCATAGAATAACAGAACAACACACGTTGTGTTGGTTGTTCTCTGACATAGCACACTACCACTATTAATGACAATTTGAAGGTTTTCCCGAAGTGAATGCTTTTTAAATTTACCACCAGGCGTCGCCCACTTTGTGGTTCCTCGCGAATTACAGACTTAATTCATTAAAAAAGAAGAATTGTTATATTTAAAAAATATATTTCAGTTGTTATAATTTAACATAACTATTTATTATATGGTGCAAATAAATAAATAAATATTGATTGTCGGTAATTCGTAAAGTTCTATTTTATTTACTATTTGGTTTGTTTACTATTAATATTGGCTATGAGTACTATGTGTGCTTGGTTGTATAGTAATTTCCAGTCACTTTTAGTCTGTCAAAAAGTAACTAACTTCGCAAAAAAATAATTACTAAATTCACTAGACAGTTAGGACTGGGAATAGTGAACCGACTATATGTGATACTGGCCGAACAGTCTTTGTATCCAAGGCCACTCATACTAGCTGAAGAAATTAAACTTAAAGAAATGTTCAGTTCAAAATCAGCTGGCAAACTTAAAAATTTGTATTCGATACATATTGTAAAAAACTGTTTAAGCTCAAAAAATTCACGAAATATGAGTAATTGGGAAGGAGAAAAACGTAAATATTTAACCATGGACTTGGAGGAAAAACGCAAATTATATAAATCGTACATAACAGTGCACGATATTCCTACCTGGAAAGAATTCGCCGATGCAAAGAAACTTTTGCCAAAATTAGCTATGTTACCAGGTTGTGAAATAGATAAGTCGAAAAATAGTAGCTTGGTTAATAAGATTTCTTACTTTAGCGGAGATATTACGCATTTAGAGGTAAGTGGTCAGCTTATTAACAAATTAAACAAATATTTCATTACGAATTTTATGAAAGAATAAAAAAATTGTGTAAAACAAAATCATTTCCCCAATTTAATTTATTGTTTAGAAATAACAGGTAATGAGCCTCTCAAGGAAACTTATTGTAATCCTCTTAACAGACTGGGAACCATATCAAGCAGACATGCAATATTGTTTAGGTAGGCTAAAAGAATTGTAGAGAATATACTCGACTTGGATGTGACTGAAGAATAATTTCAAGAAATTGTAATGTAGGGCTTCAAAAACATTTGTCTTGAGATAGTAAGAAATTCCAACAAAGTGAAGTGGTGGAATGACAATATTGCAAATTAAAGGGCAGATGCCAGACAAAAATTTAATTTTACCAAAAGATCAAGTGATTGAGGCCATTGTGACAACATTCTGACTGAATATAATATATCTAATACACTGAATATAATAAAGTACAACTGATAGAGGAAAAAGCCAATCATGCAGAAATGTCAAGGTTGCATAAAGTTCCCTCCAAGGATCCTCAGATAAGTATTTGCTCGCTTCAAAAGGAAAACTTGTTCACCAGGTCCAGATATGAAACAGCAGAAGAAATGCTCAAAGCCACAGAGGGAACCTGAATAAAATTGCTTCACTTGGTTTATAATAAAATATGGCATTCCAAGCAATGGCTTGACAACTGAACAAAATCTGCAATAACAACAATACATAAAAAGGCAGCTTCCATAAATGTGACAATTATGGAACCATCTTCCTTAGCTCACATGCCAGCAAGATAATGCTACACATAATCAATGAGAGACTGAAAACTTTCCTACAAAGAGAAATATGCCAAGAGCAAACTGGATTTACCAAGGTAGAGGTACTCAAGAACAACTTCTGAACATAAGACAGATAATAGAAAAATGTAGGGAATTCAATATCCCCCTATACATTTGTTTTATCGATTATCACAAGAAGTAGGCATACCACAAAACTTAATATTGCTTATAACTGAACAGTACGAACACACAACTGGAACATTTAAACACTATTAAAATGAAATGATGTTGGGTTGTTAATTACTTACTCTAATTACATCTTTAAACTATATTTATTTCATTATGTAAGTTTACTGACTTGTTTACAGTATCGGCCAGTTATATACTGTAAGTATAAACAGTAACTATTAACTAGCAACCTACACTAACATTGTGAAGCAATATTCTAATATTCCTACAATCTATCTAAGTACTCTATGTGTATGTTTAATTAATCAAATACCTGTGACTTCTCAATGCTATCTTATTTATGTTTACCTATATACAACAACCACTTTTGATGGTCAAGGATAAGTTCACTTAAGTTAATAACTATTTGGATAATTAAACATTATATACAAAACCTTAATTATTATTTAAGTTATATTGTAAGCCTTTTTTGCGATTTAATACTTAAGGGTTAACACTCTACTACAAAAGTGCTTGACACACTCTCAAACGAATTCCATCCAGAACAATATCTTGGACAGGGATGTAGACTGTCTCTACAATTATTTAATATGTATTAAATTAATTAATTAAATATATATTAAATTTAAAAAAATTAAATGGATGGAATATTATTAATAGGCATTAATATTAGTATTAATCCTTAAAGGATGGGAAAAGGGCATCTCGATAAATGGCTGAAAAATAAACAACCTACTTCTTGCAGATGACACAGCTCTTCTTGCAAATAGTCAAGAAGAGTTAATTGATCTCATATGGACTGGTTGAGAACGAAAGTCAAATATTTGTTCTGCAGTTAAACTGATCAATTTCAAAGATCATGGTAGTGCATAGACTACATAACAAAAATCCACACATAACCACAATTGACTGGTTTCAGGTTGTGAGCTTATACTTATATCTGGGATCATTGATCACAAACACAGGGTCATGACAGGAAGAAATAAAACGTAGATGTAATCTAGCAAAAGTTGTGTAGGAAAGATGGCCAAAATATGGAAGGACCATCAAATTTCACAAACTCTAAAAATAAGGTTGATCAACTGCGTAATATTCCCAATACTGACATACGGATGTGAATCTTGGACCCTAAGACAAGCAGAAAGAAGAAAGGTAGACGCCACTGAAATGTTCTGTTGGAAAAGAATTTTATGAATTCACTGGACCTACCACCAGATATCATAAATCAACCGAATAATTAAATTTTAAATGAACTAAAGATCAGTAAATACCTCTCCAGCAAATTCTATCTAAAACAAATGAAATACTTGTGACATGTTATGACAGTAGACACAGAAAACATGGAAATACTTTATAATTATCCGGACTCAATATTCAAGAAAATATATAAGATCCCCAACGAGATGGATCAACCAAATTACAGAAATGTGCAAAAAACCTATGCATGAGTTAAAAGAAATGACCAGGGACAGAGATCTTTGGAGACAGACAATACACAACATTACTATGGCCACTACACTCCCTCTGGGGGCCAGAACTGAAGAGAGAAAGATTAAATCATTAACTAGAGTTGGATATGCCAATTTATAGTCATATTGCCAGCATGTTAGAATGTATTGCCTAAATTCTTGGGAATACAATTTACTTAAAACAAGTTACGAAAATAGCATAAATTAGAAATTAAAATTAAAACATTACAAATGGTTAATATTTTACTGATTAAAATTTAGGCAGAAAGTAAACAGCTAAATATAAATGCTTTTGAAAAGGAATAAATTTTGACAAAAATTTGTCTGATCATTAGACATGAAGGAGAAGATAGGAGAAATGTGCTAGTTATATTTTTGTCTACAGCCACCAAGATGCCCTTCCAGTAAATCCCAGTCCAGTATTCCCATAATCGTTAGTTATCCATGTTTCAGTAGGATTATTATCAGAAAGCGATTAGGATAAACATTCTTTTTAAATTCACTTAACTTCATCCTATTCTGTAATGCCCTTTTTTTATTTTTATTATTATTACCTGTGATTTTGCCCATTGCATGCGACGGGAGACCCAATAAATTGAGATCTACAGTTGGCGGGTGTTGGAGAAGAGTGGTATAAGTCTAAATTTTAAGTTTCGAGAAAAACGCAATTATAGTTTTTTCAAATTTAATATTGTTGTTACGGATACAAATAAGGTATTTTCGTTAAACAATTTTTGGAAATGGCTTTGAATTTGTTGGATTAAAATAGATCTACTAGTAAAAAGGACCTAGTTGTACAATTTTTTTAAAAAAATATGACTTATATCACTTTTCACAATTATTAACAAAAAAAATTTAAAACTGAAAAGTTTTATGTTTACCTAAGGGGGTACATTTATGGTCAAATACAACGTAAAAGTTTATTTAATTTTTAAAAATTTCAATTTCTGTGTGTACACTCTCCTCGTCACTACTATTTTCATCCTCGGGTAACATATTTGGTATATCCTCCTTCGTAGTTAAATTTCTATAAAAATCATGAAATGTTTCTGAAATATAAGGCAATAGCTCTACCAAGTTCTTTTTTTTATCGATGTTTATTGGATTGGGACCTTTATATGACAGAGGAATTTTTATGTTTTTAGGCCACATATTACCTTTTCTTAAAAAACATACGCTTTTAAATGGTTCGTCTACATTTAAGCTACTTTTGTATTCAAGGACACCAGGATTCTGTGAAAATCTCAACCATTTCATTTGTTTCCACATGACTTTTTCTCCTAAGTTGTAAATTTTTCTTTGTTGAAGGACATTCTTATACAAAGAAGAAAACTCAAAAAAAATCCGATCTGCACATTTCAGTAACTAAAAAAGTTCGCTTATTTCCACATAATCTTACCAAATTCATCCAGTCTCTTGGGTGTTCTATCGAACATGGATATCTTTTCTTTTTTTTTCTCTATGATTGCGTGATCTGAATCACACTCCATGTGGGTGTGACCAGGAACGAGAAATTTGTGGTTAATATATGATAGATTGGGATTCTCTTTTAAAACCATCATGAACATTGCAGGTAGAAAAGAGTTCTTGTTTTGTCCTGCACACGTATCAGAATATAAGGTGATCTCTTTTATTTCAGGTGAAATATGTGAAATCTGCTTGTATAAGCATGACGCAATCTGATTTGCACCCCGTCCAGCTACGCCCTCATGCCACATAAAACACATTGCTTGATTATCATTAAATCTATGTAATGTTAAATTAAAGGTCCACAACTGCCTTTTATAGATTGCTACTGAAGTCTAAAGATCAGGTGTGGGGAGACACTGTTGGAAATCAAACGTATAAATAATTTTTGATTCATTTTCTAACGCAGTATTTTTATCTATACGCTTAGCCTCATAAGCGTTTGATGCTTCTTGTTGGTGATTATCAAGAAGATTTTGAATTTATTGCATTTTTTGTGCATCTTTAGTTGTTTTCAGGAGCATATGATATTTATCGCATGTAGCGCAGGTATCCTTTTTAGGCTGTTTGATTTTTATTTCCATGGAATGGAATACTTCTTGATATTTGAATTTCGATACTGGGGTTTTCTCGTGAGGTAGCCATTTTTTGTATGCTTCAGAAGCCTATTTTTATGTTTTTTGTTTTCTAATTTACGTTTTGTGGTTTTCTTTCCGTCTGTTGTTACAAGCCTAGCTATAAAAGACACGCGTTTGTTAAAGCTCGCTAAAGACCAATATTCTTTGAAAATTTCCTGTCGTTTTTCTTCAGTTATCCTGTCTTTGCATTTTAAGCGGCAACTTAATAGCTTCTGACATGTCCGTGCTTTTATAACCTTCCCACTGTTCGTGGTGTACGATAACCCAAGGTTTCTGTTCTGCTTTCGTTCCTCACGAATTAGCCTAGTTTCATTTTTTAGCGATTTTCGTCAAGGTTTATTTTTTAAGATTTCTCTTCCTGACTCATGTGCAATAAGTGCTACTGTATCTTTTTGCAGCTTTTTCTTTGGGATGTCATTATCGGAGTCGGTATCACTTTCTTGTATATAATCTGGGTCCGCGTCACTATCATCAAACGCCTCCTCATTATCTGGATATTCCAGATAACCTTTGTCGTCGTCATCAATCCCACATACTTGATCAATAACTTCTTCCAAAGTCTTTCGAACATTCGGTTCACAGAAGGACAGTGAAGGTGCAGGACTTGATATATTATCTTCATCTGCTAAGACAGGTTCTTCAAGGAAAACACCCGCATTGCCCATCATGGAATTTTCATCTAAAAACCCAGATTAATATCAAATTTTTGAAAAACTAATAAACTTTGTCAATTTTTTTTCCAGAAAAATGAAATTGTCACTCCAAAATTGGTTTTTACTTTTTATGGAAATTCGGTCCCCTCTAGAGAAAACCGAAAATATATTATTTTATGTATAAAATGATAAGAAATCTGAAATTGGAATTGAGTATGAAGTTTAGCATCAACTTTTACATACATTAATTTTTAAAATTTTTAGAGATACAAATTAAAGTAACGCCACTGGTTAAAGTTAACCAAAAACAATAGGCATATTCACCAAGTTATAGTTGAGTTACATATAGAAAACTTTTACGCAAAAATAAATGTTGTTAATCTAGTATGTCGTATAAAAAATAATGATATTACTGTTTTAATTATTATTGTACAGATAAATAAACAATTATTACCTTGGAGGTCTCCAGTATTTACATTATCTTCTTCCAACAATTTGAAAATCAATTTGCTTCTTTGAGATGCCATTTTTATTTATCACGGCTATTACTAAATAATCTCGAACAGGAATTGATGTTATATTACAACTAGGTGAGGTATACTACCTCACATATACTTATTACATTTCTCTCGAATACTTAAAGCTCATTTATATATATATATATATATATATATATATATATATATATATATATATATATATATATAAGCGGGGATCCTACAGCTTCTGCCGCTTCCCGCATTTCGATCGCCATCTTTTTCTATCTCTCCAGGTGTCTTCATCAATGGCTCTGTCTTTCATGGTTTCCATAACACCTTGTATCCAAGACTTGGCTGGTCTTCCTCGTTTCCTTCTATTACTTGGATTGTATTCCATAGCTCTTTTTGGCCATCTGTTGTCGTCCATCCTCTGTACGTGTCCATACCATATTAACTGTCTAGTTTCTATTCTTTCAGAAGTTGTATGTACTCTATCTGTTTTTCTTCTAATTTCAGAATTAGGTATACGTTCTACTCTTGATATACGGCAAGCTCTTCTTAGGTAGTCCATTTCAACCGTGTCAACTTTTTTCTTTCCTTTTACTGTCATTTGCCAACATTCTGCTCCATATGTAAGAATGGGCTCTACAATTACTTTGTAGATAGTCATTTTAGTTTTCATAGTAGCTTTGTTGGACCAAAGTATCGAATTCAGAATTTGAACACTCTTCCTGCCTTGTTGCACTCTATAGTCTATATCTCGTTCCGTTGTGCCTTTACTGCAGATAATACTTCTCAAATATTTGTATTCGTAGCACCTTTTCATTTGTCTAATTTCCAAATCCGGGTCTTCGTCTTCACTGCCTATTCGCATATATTCTGTTTTAGACATATTCATACTCATCCCCCATTTTTCGTATTCATCTTTGAGCTTTCTAAGCATATAATCTGCATCTTCTTCACAGCTTGCAATTAGTACTTGATCATCTGCAAAGAACAGCGTTGTCAGATAATGGTTGTTAAGCTTCAACCCCATTCCCGTACATTTTTGTCTCCACTGGTGCAGTGCTTCTTGGATATATATTTTGAATAGGGTGGGGGAAAGACAACATCCTTGTCTCAAGCCTTTCGTTACTGTAAATACCCTTGAGAAAGTATTTCCTGTTTTTACAGTGCTTTGAGGACATTTATAGATGTTCAGTATTGCTTTTAGATATGTTTTACTAAGGTCCGTTTTCGTCAAGACACTAAATAAGAGTTTTAAAGGAACTGTATCATAAGCCTTCTCCAGATCTATAAATACCAGATGCGTAGGGAGGTTTCGAGCTGTTCGTTTTTCAATTACTTGTTGAAGGGTAAATGTGTTGTCCACGCACGATCTTCCTGCTCTGAAGCCGCTTTGTTCTTCAATTTCTTTATACTCCTCTTCTATTCTTCTTTTCAATATACGACCATATAACCTTCCCAGCGAGCTAGTTACGCTAATGCCTCTATAATTTCCGCATTCTTTTCTGTCTCCCTTTTTATAAATGGGGCTAATGTGGGCCAAATTCCAATCGTCTGGAATCGTTTGGCCTTCAATTAAGCATTTATTAAAAATATTCACTAAGCTTTCCAAAAGAGCATCCGGTCCATGTTTCACCAACTCGATGGGAATGTCTCCAGGCCCGGGTGTTTTTCCATTTTTCATTTGTTTCAATTCTTTTTTCAGTTCTTCTTTGTTTATCTTATGCACCTCTGAGTTTTCTGTCATTGAGATATGGTCAGGTCTTTCCATAAATTCGTGCCTACTTTCTGTTAATAGCGTTTCGTAATATTTTTCCCACTTTTTATTTTGAATCAGGTTTATATTTCCCTCATCTTTTCTTTCTTTTCTAATACTTTTTATGAATTTCCAAGCTTGTGTCACTTTGGTTCCTCCTAAGCATCGGTCCATCTCTTCGCATTTCTCTTCCCACATTTCGTTTTTTCTTTTAGTGACTTCCTTCTTTGCTTCCCTGTTGAGTCTGCTGTAAATTCTGTGGTCTTCTGAGTCTTTCGTGGATAGCCATGTTTGATGAGCTTTTTTTTTGTCTTTAATTAATTTTCCTACTTCTTCGTTCCACCACTCAGGATTTTTTCTTTTGTCAGCTTCTTCGTACCCCAATGCCTCTTTGGCCGCCTGATAAATGCAATTTTTTATATCTTGATATTCTTTTTCGGCTGTTTCTCTTCGAGTTAAGTGAGTTAGTTTTGAGGCTAGTCTAAGTTTGTAGAGGAATTGTACTGATTCTTGTTTGAGGCTATCAATATTATATCTTATCTTTGTGGAAGCTGCTACCTTCTCCTGTTCAATTTTGTTCTTGTTTACTTTCCTGTAGCTCATTTTTAAAGCTCATTTAAAAGGTCAAAACAAAAGTGGATTAAACCAACAGTAACACACGTGTAGTACTAAACCACAAATGACAGACAATTCGATTGAGCGGGAACAAAGCGGTCATTATTTTAATAGGGAAAAGCGAGGTAAGTCGACCTAAAACTGCACAGTTTGAATTTCTATTGCCGTAACTTCTATTATATCTCAACATATATCATAAGTTTTCAATTTTGGAGTTAAAACATTTGTGATATGTCAACATATAATATGTTTCCCTATATTTTTTAATGAGAATAGTGATATATTTTTACATATACCTTTATTCACAATCATATTTTACCAATAACTTTTGATATATTTGCACTTGTATCACTATTCACAAATATTAATCATAACATTATATAGGGAAGACTATTATAACTAGACTTATTTCAGTTTTCTCTATAATTTTTTTTCCTGTCTGGCAGATGGAGGCAAAATAAATAGTACTAGAATATTTATAACATTTTTCACTATATTAAATGATATTAAAAATACTTATATCATGTAACGCAAACAAATAACACCTGCTTGCCTATTAAATTGACTTATATCACTTCACCCTATCAAAGATACATGCATTTGAAAGTGGTATCTATGTTTAACTCATTTTTTACATTTTTCGACTTATATCACTTTTCCCCAACACCCGCCAGTTACTCATTAAATTAAAAATATAAACGGCGCTTGAATACTTTTTATAGCGCCTTATTACTATATGGGTAAATGAAGTTTTACGTCTGCTTAGTACTGAATTGTTAATATTTTTTAAAGCACCACACATTTAAGTTCTTTAAAATTTAAAAAATCTTAATTTTTATCTTTAAAAATTTTGTTTAAATTTAGTAATTTTCAAAATTTGTTTTTTACCATCATTTACATTTTCATTATTAGCTTGTATTTATGTTTAATAAATTTATGTTGGTTATCATTACATTTAATTTAATTTTATTTAATTACATATAATTTTATTTATGAAATCGATCTACATACAAAAACCAGCGTATCTATGGGGTTTCTCATTATATTTTGACCCCCCACTTATTTTTCTTAATTGCGGGAATACAAAAAAAGTTTCAAATAAAAGTTGTATTATTTTATCTGTACCGACCAACAGCGTAGCAACAGACCAAATTTTGTATACAGGGAGTGCCCAATAACATGCATCTTCAATATTTCAAATGGGACACCCTGTATTTTTTTATAGTTTTGAGTAGCCCTGCATTTCCTGATTACGAATATATAATATAGTGTAGCATTAGTTTTGTTCTATAATGGCGTATAGTACTACTATACTATACTAAGATAAGAAAAAAATATTGAACTGTTTTTTATTAATCTAATTTATTGTCTTTATTTATTATTAAGGGTTCTATTTATAACACTTACAAATTTACAAATTTATTAAAGTTTTTATTTGTACAATATAACTAATTTATTTACACTAATAATTATATAATTTATCTACGCGCGTTACATTTTTAAAACTCGACGCGATGTTCAAAAACTAACTGTTCTCTTTAAAACAAAATTCCTCTTTAAATATAAAATGCCGTTAGTTCCGGAATCGCCGCGTTGGGGTTCCCGTTAGGGTGTTTATGTATTGAACACATTTCCAAAAACTGTCTTTTAACGAGATTGCGTTCATTGCCAAGAATCTTAACTTCATTAAAGTCCACTTTGTGTTTAGTGTTAATAGCATGCTGGGCAAGAGCACAAGTATGCTTAGATAAGTTAATATCACTGCGGTGTGTCGTAAGACGCCCTCTCAGTGATCTCCCTGTCTGCCCGATGTAGCATGAGTCACACTCAGCTGTTACCAACAATTCAATTTTAATAATGTTACCTAAAGTTAAAATCTAATTTAACTAATATTATACTTGCGTGCATTAATTTCGCTTCTTACGGAATACTGATTGATTTCTGTGCTCAGATATGTGAAGGCATCCACACGTTCAATAGTAGTTGTCTATTGCTAGATTATTTTAATTCTCAGGTGTTCTTTTGATGGTCATGTACTTAGTTTTTGTTTCGTTTATTTTAAGCCCTCTTTTTGTGCTTTAGGATCGATTTCCTTGTACGTTTCCATTAGTAGTAGCATGTTAAGTAGTAGCAAGAACAATTAGTCGTGTCTTGCTACTACTAATAATGGCGACATCGACCGCATATCAGTAATTTGTACTGTTTTGGTATTTATATAGCCAGTTACATTGGTTTTTCTGATGACTGCTTCAAGAACTAGGTTGAACAACATGGTTGAAAGTGCGTCTCCCTGTCTCACCCCATGTTGATGTCAAACAGGAGAGACAGTTCTCCATCTACTCTAACTGCGGCTTTTGAACCCTGCAACGTCATTTTTATGAGGCTGATATATTTTTTTGGTATACCTAAATTTCGGAGTTCTTCCAGCATTTTGTCTCTTTTCACACTATCAAAAGCTTGTTTAAAGTCTATATATATATATATATATATATATATATATATATATATATATATATATATATATATATATATATATATTATAAATAGTTCTATGTCGTATTCATAAGCTTTCTCTTGTATTGTTGTAAGTATGAATATGTTGTCTGTAGTGGCTCATTTGGTCTTAGGGGACACTTTTTAAAGTAAACAACATATTAAGCCTAATTCTGCAATATTAATGCATGATAAATTTGGCTCAAGTTACTAATGACCGTTCTCTTATTATCCCGTTAGGGTGTTTATGTATTGAACACATTTCCAAAAACTGTCTTTTAACGAGATTGCGTTCATTGCCAAGAATCTTAACTTCATTAAAGTCCACTTTGTGTTTAGTGTTAATAGCATGCTGGGCAAGAGCACAAGTATGCTTAGATAAGTTAATATCACTGCGGTGTGTCGTAAGACGCCCTCTCAGTGATCTCACTGTCTGCCCGATGTAGCATGAGTCACACTCAGCTGTTACCAACAATTCAATTTTAATAATGTTACCTAAAGTTAAAATCTAATTTAACTAATATTATACTTGCGTGCATTAATTTCGCTTCTTACGGAATACTGATTGATTTCTGTGCTCAGATATGTGAAGGCATCCACACGTTCAATAGTATTGTCGATCCGCCGGATCTTTGCACATCGTCATCATTCTTATTATAGGAAATAAATCAAAACATGTGAGTCAAACGTATGTCGGCTATAAGAATTATTATAAAAATTAGAAAATGGCTAATATTACAATTGACGTTTTTATACTTCTCTTTTATTTCATTTATTGCATTTAGAAAACTGGATACGTATACATTTATGAACGTGATTTTTCAATTTTTGGAAACCTATAGGTTGTCCAATAACATCTACAGTAAATAAATATTTAAACCATAGTAATAAGAAATTAAAGTATTTTTATTGAATATAAGCAAATATATGGTACTGACATATCGTCAGATGATGTTCCTGTTGTTGGTAAATATCGGTTTAGATTTAAGAAGGTTACAAAAAAGAATAGTAACAAAAATGTGATATGAGAAGACTAAAATGTGAGTAAACAAAAGAGACGTTTTTAAAGATTAGATAAGAACATCTAATAGAAAAAAGAGAAAAAGAACAGTCAGATGAATGACAAGATACTTCAACTCATGGAAAAAAGAAAAAAATCAAAGAACAACACAAGAATGTACAACAATATTCACAGACAAATAAGAACACAAATACGAAAGGCCCAAGAAAATTGGTTAAAATCACAGTGTGAAGAAATATATTTATTGAAAGAAAAACACGATACGTTTAAAATGCATAAACAAGCAGCTGGTCTTTAGAAATTAAATACAGCTAACAAACTGCGAGATCAACAGAGAAACATCATCACAGATAAAAATCAAGAAATTTGCATATGGACCAAGTTTATCAAAGAACTCTGATGATAGTAGATCCCAACAACCTCCATCCCACATATGTAATGACCACTTACAAATCACATCAAATGAAGTGGAAAAGGCAATATTACAACCAAAAGATGGCAAAGCTCCTGGACCTGACAATGCACATGCTGATCATAAAACTATTTAACACCAACGGTACTCAACTCCTAATAAAAATATTTAATGAACCAAGAACATGGCTGAAGTCACGCCGACGTTTATTGCTGTACCAAAGAAAACAAAATCCGTATCCTGCAGTGATTTGCCGACCATCAGCTTAATGAACCATCTTTTAAAGTTATTTCTAAAAATCATACATCAAAGAATATATAGACTGTGCGAAGAAAAATTCAGCCGTAGTACAAAGTTTAGTTTTCGGAATGCAGTGGGTACGAGAGAGGCTCTCTTTAGCATAAAAAGGCTATTTCAACGATGTAGAGATGTGAACTGCAATACATATGCATGCTTCATTGATTACCATAAAGCATTCAGGTTAATGAACAGAAAGAGTAAAAATTGGGACTATTCCTTAGAAATTAAATGTAGGATAGAGAAAGCCAAATCTACATTTCAAAAATTGCTAAGCTATTCAAATGTCATGATTTATTCACACCCATAAAAATCAGGTTACTACCATGTTATATCTTTCGTATACTATTGTACGGAGTTGAGTCGTGGACTTTCACAGACACTACCTGCAGGAACATTGAGGCTTTCGAAATGTGGCTTTATCGTCGAATCCTGAAGATATCTTATACCGGTCACGTTACTAATCAGGACGTTTTATTAAGAATGGAAAAAGAAAAACAGCTGATAACCACAATAAAAACAGCCAAAATAGAATACCTTGGTCACATCATTAGCAACAACGAAATATATGAATTGCTGCAACTAATTTTATAGGAAAAAGTAGATGGAAAACGAGGCTCAGGAAGGCGAAGGATTTCCTGGCTGAAGAATCTATGTATGTGGTTCAACACAACAAATATTTTCAGACCAGCAGTGTGCAAAGTACAAATTGTCATGATAGTCGCCAATATCCGAAACGGGTAGACACTACAAGAAGATCTAAAAAACTGAATATAAATCTACTCCAGTGCTCCATCATCTTGATAATTTTGTTTATTCAGTGTTAAATATGGTTTTCAGACTTAAGTAATCACTTTGTTTTAAAAAATGGTCATACAAAAATTAACACAAAGAACTTCAAATAAAGAAATCTATGCATAATAAATTAAAAAATAGAAAACTTGAGCTGGGTAAAAAAGAATTTATTATAACAATAATATAATTTAAATATTTATTGAAGCCTCATACACTATACAGCCATGTAGCCAATCATAAATTTAAGAATTCTTCACTGTCAGAATCTGAGCCACTCATATTACCAGTGTCTATTATGATTGGTTTAATGTTAGTGTCAACCATATTTTTTTCTCGGATATACCACTTTGTAATAATTTCATGAGTATGTTTCACACATTTTTCCCAAATTTCTGTGTTACATTGGTTTAGTACCTCTTTCCACATATTTATAACAGCATTATCAGAATGTCCATCTCTACCAAGATTCTTATTGTAATATGACTTGCAGTTTGCCCAAATTAATTCAATAGCGTTGAATTCACAGTGATAAGGAGGTAGTCTCAACACTTCATGGCCGTGTTCTTGGACGTGTACGAACTCATCACTATATAGCCCCCCATAAAATTATTAGACCCTCGGAGATATAGTAAACTGATCACCGGCATCCCTTGGAGATTGGTAAACTCATCACCGCAGATAGGTAAACTCATCACCGGGATTTTTGCCTGGTTTCTAATGCGAAAGATTGCCTCTTACCTGTTATACTTCTCGTTTATGTGATAATTTAATAAATTTAGAAATTATTTTAAGCAAGTTGCTTTAAAATTTAACTGAGATATTAATATGTCTCACGGTGTGGCCTATTAGACGGATCTGTCAATTTAAATGGTTTTGAGATCTAAAAATTTAGTTGCATAGGATATCGATAGTGAACTTTAAAATGAAAATATTTGTCAACATGTGCTATTTTTTTTATATCGGAGGTACTCCCCAACTTCGTTATTTGATTTTCATTGCATTTTTATATTTCTTATTGAATTCTCGAGATAATTTGTTAAGCATACATTCGGTCTAAATCTTACCGTTTTGGCGTTATTTGACTATCTTAAAAATAATAGACGATTTTGGACAGTTAGTAAATATAAAATATCTAAAAAATAGGAAAAGCTGAAAACTTGAGTGTGCTATTAGTGCATAGAAGTCGAAGTTAAATTTAATTTTTGACACGTGCAAAGCTTTACATTTTATGGCATCATTGGCGGAAATTTTTAAATTTAAAGTAATTAGCAATGCATTTATTGTGACAGAATGCATCAAAATGCTTAAGTACAGTTTGCTGTACTTTATCTTTTAATGACTTGTACAAAGATCTACACTGCTTCTAAAAGCAATTTTTTTACATTTTTTGGTTAGTTTTCGCCATTATTTGTAGATGAGTTGTCCAATTCATTTTATAAACATCATGACAACTAACCTCAATTAGTGTAAGATACAAAATAATTTTTATTCTGTAATTTGTATTAATTTTGTTTATTGTAGAACCCTGATGATGCAAATAAAGATTTGCGAAAGCTTGGTAGACTAAAAAGAGTACTTCTTTGTCCTATCTTCGGCTGCACACCCAAATAGTCGTGTTTTGTAGTCTAACTGATCAGCGTTGACTACAAGCGTTTATCGCTTTTTCAGTATATATATATATATATATATATATATATATATATATATATATATATATATATATAAATAAGGAGTCCAATTAAGTCGCTACCATATGGAAAAAATTTTTGTTTTTAGTTTTATGAAAAAAAATTTAATCTCTAGTTCTGAATGTTATTTCAGTTATTTCAAATTCATAAAACTAAAAATAAAAAGGTTTCACATATGGTGCCGACTTAATTGGATATTATTATATATATTATTATTATTATATATATATATATATATATATATATATATATATATATATATATATTATATAACAATGTGATTTTAACAATTTAATCAGAAATCTCAAGATGTAATAAATATCAGAAAATATAATTTACAGCAACAAAGTAATATTATGCCTTACCTACAAGAAACATCTTCTACAGTTAACTTAAAGGACTTAATTTCGCTGATTTTTTTCTGTTTGATCAGGATGATTCGCGAAAACCAGTGCGAAACAACTAAACAAAAACGGTATAAAATTTCTACTCACCAGTTGTATGACATTTAGCCTTACACCCTTTCGTCGCACAAGTTCACAAAAGGCAATTCGATTTTTTTAGAGTCTTTCGCAATTGAAATTTGAAATTATTCATAACCCTCATTTTTTGTCCGCGTTCGCTCAGAACGTAATCAATTAGCAGTTCACTATCCATGTTGAAGAAACAAGGGCAAATGAAGATAAATTTTTCTTTTCGCATGATTTTAGGTAGCTATTAATAGAATTTTGTGGAATCATAAAATAAAAACCAATAAATTGCAGTTGCTTTTAAGACATCTGGATTTGGATTATTCTGTAAAATTACCAGAAACTAGCCGTTTGCAAGGATTTTATGGTCTATACCTGATACGGGGTGCAGGTACGCCAGTGATCAGTTTACCGATCTCTTAGGGTCTATTTTGAAAACCCTACTTTTATGGCGGTGATGAGTTTGTACTATGTACGAGGGTATTTATGGTAATTGGTGATGAGTTTACGTGTACCCGTGTTCTTTTAGTAGTTCATGCTAACAGATGTTTTGCCAATAAATGCAACTTCTTTATCCCTTAATTCATTACTTATACTTTGCAGAGTAACATGTTTCTCTAAAAAAAAAGAACAGATAAGTACAGAATAAACCACACTGTTATAACTAGTTCAATGAAAAAGAAGTAATACTTTGATTTTATAAAACTATAAATTATTTCAAATTAAAAAACTCACAAGAAAATTGACTTAATATCCATTAATGTATTCAGCAGAAATTTTCTTAAACTACTCTCAACAATCTTTTTTACAACATACATTTATATAAAGTATTGATTAAAAAGTACCTTCTGGTTATCATGGTACATGATACCATTATCTTATGGTATATCAAATTCAGATTGAAGAAATTTTTAACTACTTACTTTGTTGGTACATGTCGTATACTGTATTACGCACTGCCATTTTTGATCCCTCAGACAGATCAGTTGTTTTGTTTTTCGGATGAGGTCTACTTTTGCCTGGCTTTGAAAGAATGTGATTATTTTCTTTCCTTTTAATAATTGTACATACTGTTCGTCGTTATATTTTTAATGCAGCAGCTACTCTCTTAAATAAAGAATTGTTTAATGATTTTCATAAACGAACATACATTTCAATATGTTACCTGTTGAACAGACGAAAATGGCTCCAAAGGCCCTCCATTTACTTTTTCTAATTCGAAATACTCCCAACACATTCAACACAAGTTGCTAAGCTTGAGAAGTTAAAGGCTTGCCAGGCATACTCTAAAAATAAAAACCTTTAAAAATATTTCATATTGTCCGTTGACGTAGTTTTAGCTATATTTAAATAATTAATGTCAATTTAGAGGTTAAAAAAATTTATTATTCGTTATTAGCTAATACATGAAATCTTACCTTAATAAATTGAACACGAAGGTAAGGGTTAGTCGTTATAACAACTGTTTGTTAAAAATATGTATATTTAAAGTATGAAAAAGGATTGATTATTTAAATCAAACGAAAATAATTTATAAAAATATTACACTCTGTCAAAATAAAATTTCCAATTGTCATGTCAATTGTCAGTAGACGAATCAATCAACGATCATTGTTCTATGGCTGTCTTTGTTCAATGCATGGTGTTGTGTATGGACAGGCGGTTTAAGTTAATAGTTTTAGTTTCTGTGAGTAGGAAAGAGACGTAACATAAAAAATAATTCGTGAATAATGTCATACTTGTGCAAAGATCCGGCGGACCGACTGTAGTTGTCTATAGGAGCGGCTAAATGTAGCAGACGAATCCGACGTTGCCAAGTTGGCTAGTCACAGAGATTAGCATAACCATAGATACAGTATAGAAAAGATCTTTAAAAGATTACAAAGTATATCAATTCATCAATTCTTTATTTTTTTGGTTTATCGTTTATGTGCGGGTTTTTTTTCGGTTGAAGATAATTATGGTTGTAATGTGCAAAGAATGTTCAAAAGTTTATTCAAGCCAGAGTAATCTGAATAGACATTTAAAGGAAATTCATGGCTTAAATGCACAAATAATATTTTATGATAAAAATGTGACATCGTTTAAGTGTTTAGAGGGATGCAATATTTCTTTTAGGCTACGACTAGAATTAGTACGGCACCTAGAGGATTGTCATAATTTTAAAATGGAACGAGAGATGTACGAATTCTCTACAATTGAAGGTCAGTATGAATCCATTTACTTTCTAAATATCATTAGGTACTTACATTATTTTTTTTAGACTTTCAGATTTGGTTAAGAAACGTTCAAAGTGTTTCCAACGCAGAATACATTTTTCCTCGTGGTTTAGTTTTTTCAGTTTCCGTTAAAGATGTATATTATGATTGTAGTAGATCAGGTATTCTTGTAAACAAAATAATATTTTTGGTTTGTTTATTTTTAATTTTGCAGGAAAAAGTCGTGAAGTTTCCCACATTCGGAAAAGAACGAAGAAGTGTCAAGGATCTAAGAAAATTAATGTTGCTTGTACTAGTCAGATCAAACTTATAAAGAATGAAACTAATTCTAGAGTAAAGGCAATCTTTGATAAGACACATTATGGTCATAGCGTTGATATTCAACATTTGTCAATACCAAAGGTAGAAAGAGCCAACATCGCACAAAAGTTAAATAGTGGTGTAAGTGTAACAAGGTAAACTATTTTATTAAATTATTATGTATATGAAGTTAATTGCATACACTTATTATTTTTTAGAATTCTTGATAATAACAGAAATAATTTTAATGATGAAAAACTAAAGCGTATAGATTTGCTTACCAAAAAGATATACACAATATTTAAAACGCATTTAATATACAAATTCAGGATGGAGTTAGACGTTCAAGGTACTTTATATTTAGAAGTTTTTATGAAATTTAATTATTCTGCTGACATCAACTAAAAATATATTCGTTTGTTACAGATGCGGTTAGTGTTGATATGTATGTACAAGAATGCATGAATTTAGACATTATCCAGTTCTATTATATAAAGCACAAGGTGAAGTGGATGAAAACTCTTTCTTAAAAAAAGATGATTTCTGCATTATACTTATGAATGTATCACAACAAAAAATGTTATTGCAGTTCAGCAATAATATAGTGGCTATTGATAGTACACACGGTTTAAATGCTTACGATTTCGAATTAACAACTATTGTAGTTGTCGATGAGTGGGGTGAAGGGTTTCCTGGTGCAGTTTATTAACAAATAGAAAAGACACTCTTATATTTGAACTATTTTTTCAAACAATTAAAAATAAAATAGGAGTCTTAACACCAAATGTATTTATGACAGATATAACGCATGTTTTCTATAATGCTTGGAGGTCAATTATGGGTGAAGTTAATATGCAATTGTATTGTGCATGGCACGTAGACAGAGCTTGGCAATTGAATATGTCCAAAATTAGTAATTTAGAAAAAGAAAAATAGTATACCAGTCTTTAAAAATTTTACATACTGTAACAGATAAAGAAGAATTTCAGAAACTGTTATCAAATTTTATCGAGCAAACATTTGAAGATGGAGAAACAATAAATTTTGGTGAATATTTCTTGAATACTTATGCTAGAAATTTTCAACTATGGGCTTATTCATACCGTCAAAATGCAGGAATTAATATAAACATGAGATTAGAGAGCATGCATAAAATTATAAAATATGTGTATTTAGATGGTAAAAAGGTAAAAAGGTTAGCCAAAGGACTTGATGCACTTAATAAATTCATTAGAGATAAAGTTGTTGAGCGAATCTTAAAAAAAGTAAAAGGAAAAAATTCATCACATATACAGCTTATCAACAAAAGACATAGAACTGCAATAAAAGAAATTAATCAAATTAAAATAATTGAAAATATAAATAGTAGTAATATGTGGTATGTATCAGAATTACCTAGGCAGTACTACTTCCAGTATAAAAAGTTATGAAGTGGCAAAAAATGGAGAACCATGCTGTCACCTACCATGATCTGAATGTCATGTATGTATTCATTCGTTTATTTGTAATTGTATAGATTTTTCTATAAAACATACAATATGTAAACACATACATAGTGTTGCTTCAACTTTAAGACAGAAGTTGCTTGAACGAAATATAAATTTAGGTATTAGTGACAATGATGATATTGTAGAAATTATAGACCATTTAAAAACGCTGTCACAAAATAATGATAATATTACTGACAATATTCAACAGTTGAGAAAACATGCTACAATAGAAGTTTCTAAACTACAACACAATATAGAATTAATTGAAAATGCAGACAATTTAAAACATGTTGTAAAAACATTAAAAAATGAAAATACTATGGTTGAATGTAACCTAAATACAATCAAAAAGTTTTCACCTACAACAATTATTAATGTAGAGCATCATAATAAAAAAATTAAAAAGCAGCTAACATTTTATTCCACGAAAAAAAAAGAAACAAGTTATGAATTCTAAACATATATAAGCAAACCCACTGTAAAAGAAATTGTAAATGTAAAAGAATGTATGTATACTTGGACAATCTCAATTTATTTCACGAAGTACTGAAAATGATCATAATTATTTTTAAGTTTACATTGACGTTATACCTACTTTAAGTCGAATATTTTAAAAATAGTGAAATACAAATCTTTTTTTTTTTTGTAATATATTAAATTAACACGAACTTTTGCAATTTCACGATCGATATATTTTGTATACTGTATGTAGATATAAATAAACTTATTTTTTACCATTGTTTTCTTTTAATTCCTAATACAGAGTGATTGATAACTTACTAAAATAATTCACTTGTTTTTGTCATATTTAGAACGCGAAACACAAATTGTTCCTTATTATAATATTTTATCTTTACAAACAACATTCAAAATTTCAACAATTAATTAAAATAATCAGTTTCAACTTCTCATTTATTTCTTAAAAAATATAACTGTGTGAATGTTGTCCCCTATATTAACAAATAATTAGCATCAGACGATTAAAAATATCTTAATTATAAGCAACTTATTCGCTAAATATGCGAGTAAGTTTATTGGTTTACCACTGATATCAGAAACTTCAATCCTAAATTTTGAAATTCGCGCTATTCTTTTTCTAGCCAACTTGGCAACGTTGGATTCGTATGCTACATTTAGCCGCTCCTGTTGTCTATTGCTATATTATTTTAATTCTCAGGTGTTCTTTTGATGGTCATGTACTTAGTTTTTGTTTCGTTTATTTTAAGCCCTCTTTTTGTGCTTTAGGATCGATTTCCTTGTACGTTTCCATTAGTAGTAGCATGTTAAGAAGTAGCAAGAACAATTAATCGTGTCTTGCTACTACTAATAATGGCGACATCGACCGCATATCAGTAATTTGTACTGTTTTGGTATTTATATAGCCAGTTACATTGGTTTTTCTGATGACTGCTTCAAGAACTAGGTTGAACAACATGGTTGAAAGTGCGTCTCCCTGTCTCACCCCCATGTTGATGTCAAACAGGAGAGACAGTTCTCCATCTACTCTAACTGCGGCTTTTGAACCCTGCAACGTCATTTTTATGAGGCTGATATATTTTTTTGGTATACCTAGATTTCGGAGTTCTTCCAGCATTTTGTCTCTTTTCACACTATCAAAAGCTTGTTTAAAGTCTCTATACATATTATAAATAGTTCTATGTCATATTCATAAGCTTTCTCTTGTATTGTTGTAAGTATGAATATGTTGTCTGTAGTGGCTCATTTGGTCTTAGGGGACGCTTTTTAAAGTAAACAACATATTAAGCCTAATTCTCTAACTCTTGTATTGTTGTAAGTATGAATATGTTGTCTGTAGTGGCTCATTTGGTCTGAATCCATTTTGATAATCACCAATTATAATTTCGGAGTGACAATCTAGTGTAGATAATGCCAGAAAGGTTCTTACATCTGTCGTTGATTGTATGTTTCGTATATTGAGAGGACCAAATCGAAATGTATTTCTTCTGCATATGGTCCGTATATAATTGAAAATGAAGAAAAGTTTGTGGTACTGTGAATTGATTGATTATAGATTAGGATGACATGTGTTAGAATATCGCCTAGTGAATCGTTTAGGTGTTAAGATCGCTTCAAGTTCATGAGACTGTTTGGCTAGATGTTGACTCTTTGCTTCTTGTAAATTTTTGTCGAATTTCTTTTTGTATACTTTTATAAAGATTTTCGTCGTTTCTCCATCGAATCCAATATGTTTTGTGTCATCCAAGTCTTCTTTTTTAGCTTTGAGCTGCCTTTTAAATTCCTTTCACAGATTTCCTTTACTATTGTTGTAATTTTATCTAAGCCCTAATCGACATTCTGACTGATATTTTCTCAGATTAAATTTTTGTTCAGTTGTCTTTAAACCGTTTCCTTAACTTTCTCGTCTTTTAGTTGGGTTATATCAATATTTTTGCGAGACTTCTTTTTGATCACCTTTTTTATTTTAATTTGATTACAGCTACTATGGGATTGTGATCAGACCAAATGTCAGCATTTGGATAAGTTTTAGCTCATTTGATGCAGTTTCTATATCGATTTTTTATTAGAATGAAGTCGATTTGGTTCCTAATAATTTTATTCTCTGATTTTGTATTTGACTTGTAGTTGTAGAGTCTTCTCGGTGGTAATTTGAAGTCAGAATTTGATATAACTAAAACGTGTTCTTGGCAGAACTGGACAAGTAGATCTCCACGCACATTTCTGTTTCCTAGGCCATAATCCCCCACAATATTCTAACAGCGTTCTTTGCCGACTTTGGCGTTAAAATCTCCGAGGACTATAGTATTTTTTGTTGCTTTAACAAGATTTACAGCATTAGTAAGATCTTTGTAAAATTTTCCTAAATTATATTCATCACTGGATGATCTAGGGACATAGACCTGAATTACGTTGGTAATGAACAGCTTTGAACTAACTTTCAGTAGAATTACTCTGTCAGATATGAGGATATAATTTACTACTGATTGAGCTAAGTGTTTTACTAAGGTCCCTTAAGCTAGCGGGGACACATGAGCGGAATCCAATTTAACCTACGTAATATTTTTTCACTAATTTTTCACTAATTTATTACCACCCTAATAATTTTTCACCACCAAACCAACCTTAAGGGGAGCGATTCTGCTGGCTTAAGGTTCAAGCTAGCAGAATTAAAAAAAAACTTTTTGTTGATGGCATATTTTTTCACCAATTTTTCACTAATTTATTACCACCCTAATAATTTTTCACCACCAAACCACCCTTAATGGGAGCGATTCTGCTGGCTTCAGGTTTAAGCTAGCAGAATTAAAAAAAAAACTTTTTGTTGATGGCATATTTTTTCACCCATTTTTCACTAATTTATTACCACCCTAATATTTTTTCACCACCAAACCACCCTTAATGGGAACGATTCTGCTGGCTTAAGGTTCAAGCTAGCAGAATTCAGAAAAAAAACTTTTTGTTGATGGCATATTTTTTCACTAATTTATTACTACCCTAATAATTTTTCACCACCAAACCACCCTTAATGGGAGCGATTCTGCTGGCCTAAGGTTTAAGCTAGCAGAATTCAAAAAAAAACTTTTTGTTGATGGCATATTTTTTCACCCATTTTTCACTAATTTATTACCACCCTAATATTTTTTCACCATCAAACCACCCTTAAGGGGAGCGATTCTGCTGGCTTACGGTTCAAGCTAGCAGAATTAAAAAAAATATTTATGATATACCACAGTGTTCTGCTAGGTTTTTACGAATTTATTACAACTTTAGTAATTTTTCACCCCTTACTACCCCTTTAACAAAAATTAAATAAATTTGTTTGTTTAAAAATACTTCAATACATTTACACGGTGTGTGTGTGTGTGTGTGTGTGTGTGTGTGTGTGTGTGTGTGTGTGTGTGTGTGTGTGTGTGTGTGTGTGTGTGTGTGTGTGAAAACACTTCTGTTGTAATAACTGGTATATTTAATTAAAAATTACTACTTACCTATTACTTATTAATTACTTACTAAAACTACTACAAATTTCACTGAAGATGGACTGATAAGTCCGAAAACGTTTTGAACTTAATCCTTTAGGATTTTTAAAATTTAATTAAATACACCAATCACAACAGTGTTTTACTTCAATGTTTGAGTTTTTTAACTATATGATATACAGCCAACGCACGGGAATGATCCCTTTTTAAGTTGTAAAATTTTGTTAAAAAATAGGCAATGTCAACAATATTGCAATGTTTAGCTTATAAAAAAGTTGGTGAAGTTGGTGTTTGTGTAAATTCTAGCATTTAAAGATGTAAACTATTTTCCTTATTTGAATTTCTAGTATTTATGGGAATTATCTTCCACACTGACACATACGGATTTCAAGATTGGAGGGTTATTGAAAAACAGATCCACTATTCAACTTAAAATCTTTTTTGCAGAACATCGAAAGAGATCTTTTTCTTATAATTTTAAGGTGCTTAATCTTCATCCATAATCCAATGGGACCGAATGTTATTCCTGAAGATCGGTTTTATAGAATAAGAACAGTTATAGACTTTCTAATAATAAAATGACTGCTCTGCGTTATCCAGTAAAAGAATTATCGCTAGATGAATCGATGGTACCGTGGAAAGTTAGACTTAGTTTTAAACAATATACTAAACAAAAGACATAAAAGACGATATCAAGGTTAGAATTAATTCGTAAATTAATTTATAAAAAAGCAAAGAAAGACGGAATATCGCACGCGAACATTTACCTATAAATAATTGCTAATAAATCGGACAAACGCGAAACGAAAACGAAAAGATGCAGAGTATGTCCTATCCTAAAAATAAGAAAAAACCCAATTTATGAGTGTGTGGATTGTGCCGAGAAACCAGATCTCTCCGTGGGCGATTCTTTCAAACATTTCCATAAATAAAATATTGAGTTAATATTTTTTTTTGTAATAACCTTTAATTTTTACCTATATTCAACTGACAATGAATGAAAAATCGACAAAGAATTAAAATACAAATATCTTTAAATTTTTAAAATGCTGCTAATATAAATTTATTCTACTACGCAAATAATCTATATCAGCTGTTCTGACCAACCGGTAATTTCGGTCCCATTTGAATATACCTACTTAAAATATTTATATCCTAAAATGTTTTCCAATAAAAATTCTTTATGTTATACACCTAATCTTAAAATTATGTTTTGACCAATCGTTAATACTCTTCTTATTTAAATAATATTAAAATATTAAATACCTAAATTATTTTTCAAATTTTCATCTACCTAATGAATACAAATCTTTTAACAATAGGTGCGCACGCTCCCGACGACTCTCTTTTACAATCAGATAAATAATGCAATAGACGTAATAAAATTATTTCAATTTGAATATTTCTTACCTGGTAATTTATTCTGTGCAATATAAAAATTTCATTGTATTTACTAAACCTCAACTTGATTTCAGTTATTTTATATTCATAAAAGGGACTAACGATTCGATTTCGCTTAGCCATGTAATACGACTCGAATCAGAGTCAATTTTTTAAAACAGGTAAAATTTATAGTTTTTGGAATAAAGTGTTTTCATATTTTTAATATTTAAACATTGAAAAAATATTATATATTAGTTAGTATAGAATAACATTTGAAAATGTTTTTCAATTAGGGTAGTTGAGAAAAACATGACTAGGCTGGTAAAAATATAGTAAAATTCTAGCAGAGCACTCTTGTGTTTTCAAAAAGATTTTTTATTCACCTAGCGTCAATGTGTATCTTGTTGAATGTTTCCCATTAACTGAGGCTTAGGGGGTCAGAAATTATAAGGGTGGATCAAATTTAGTAAAAACCAGGCAAGCAATTTATATTTTCAGTTACAAGTAGAATACAGTAAAATTATAAAAATAGATTTTTTATCACCTTAAATTTTAACGTAGTAGAATTATTGACTCCTCATAGAGGGTAGTTGAAGGGTGAAAAATTACTAGGATGGTAATGTATTAGTACAAATCTAGCATAATACTGTAGTATCTCATATTTCCGAAAAGATTTGCTTTGCATTCAACCAACGTAAATGTGTAGATGGTGGAATTGGTGAAGTTGGTTAACATTTAGTAAAAACTAACCAGAGCGTTTCTTATTTTATTTATAAATAGTATTTAGTAAAATTATAAAACAAAACTTTTTCACCTTTAATTTAAACGTAGCAGAACTATTGACTTCCACTAAGGGTTAGTCGAGGGATAAAAAATTACAAAGTTGGTAATAAATTCGTAAAAACTTAGCAAAACACTGTGGTATATCATAAATATTTTTTTTAATTACGTTGGCTCGAATATTAAGCTAGCAGGAACGTTTCCAAATAAGATTGGTTTAGAGATGGAAACTTATCAGGGTAAAAATACTTTTTTATGTCAGTTATAAGTAGAGGATAGTGAAATTGTAAAAAAGATTTTTTTCACGTTAAATTTTAACCTAACAGAATTATTGACTTATCACAAGGGGTAGTTTAGGTGTGAAAAATTACTAGGGTGGTAATAAATTAGTAAAAACTTAGCAGAATACTGAGGTATTTCAAAAATACGTTTTTTTCTTATTTTGCTGGTTCAAATATTCAGCTAGTAGGAAAGTTTTCGAATAGGTTTATGGGAGCAAAATTATCAGGATGGTCAAAGTTTAGTATAAACTTAACAAAACACTTTTTTATTTCAGTTATAAGTAGTGGACAGTAAAATTGAAAAAAAAATTTCTCCTTAAATTTTAATCTACCACAATTATTGACTTTTCACAAGGGGTAGTTAAGGGGTGAAAAATTACTAGGATGGTAATAAATTCGTAAAAACCTAGCAAAACACTGTGGTATATTATAAATATGTTTTTTTAATTCTGCTAGCTTGAACCGCAAGCGAGCAGAATGGCTCCCCTTAAGGGTGGTTTAATGGTGAAACAATATTAGGGTGGTAATAAATTAGTGAAAAATGGGTGAAAAAATATGCCATCAACAAAAAGTTTTTTTTTTAATTCTGCCATCTTGAACCTTAAGCCAGAAGAACCGCTCCCATTAAGGGTGGTTTGGTGGTGAAAAATTATTAGGGTGGTAATAAATTAGTGAAAAATGGGTGGAAAAATATGTCATCAACAAAATTTTTTTTTCTTGAATTCTGCTAGCTTGAACCTTAAGCCAGCAGAATCGCTCCCATTAAGGGGGATTTGGTGGTGAAAAATTATTAGGGTGGTAATAAATTAGTGAAAAATTGGTGAAAAAATATGCCATCAACAAAAAGTTTCTTTTTTGAATTCTGCTAGCTTGAATCTTAAGCCAGCAGAATCGCTCCCCTTAAGGTTGGTTTGGTTGTGAAAAATTATTAGGGTGGTAATAAATTAGTGAAAAATGGGTGAAAAAATATTACGTAGGTTAAATTGGATTCCGCTCATGTGTCCCCGCTAGCTTAAGGGTTCTGTTTTACTACTACGATTGCAACTCCATTATAGTGATTAGCATGGCTATTTCCGACATAGTACACTTGATATCCATCAACATCACATACTCCCGCCGATCCCGACCACCGCATTTCACTTATTCCGAGGATGCTGATTTGCATTCTTCTCATTTCTTCTATAGATATGTATTTACCTATCTCAAACATGCTTCTGGCGTTCCATGTGGCTATTTTGCAAGTATTTCGCATATTAACGACCTGAGAGGCGCTGCAGTCTTGAGATTGATTGTCCTCTCCTGCCGGATCTTGGGTTCCGACATCCATGATCATTAATGTTTTGACTTAAATTATTTATAGCTAATGTTTTGACTTAAATTATTTATAGCCATGATAGTTAAAACTACGAGTACCAACTGGCCTTTAATGCAGTAGTTCTCCTTTGTTTTTTGCATCCTTATGCCGTTGACTAATTTATAGTTCCTCCGCCTTCGGAACCAATTTCTCAATGCCAGGACAAAAGAGTGCCCTATTGATGTGAGGTTGACATTTGGATAGGAGAGGCTATATGTTGCGCATCACTGTCCCTTAATAATCACTGGTATAACCAAAATTCCAATAACACTGGTTTATAAAAGATGTCTTCAAAAAAAAATAATAAAAAAAACTGTTACTGTATTTTTTTAATTATTAATGACCTAATGTAGTTTTAAACATAATTTGTTCTTCTTTAAGAAGTAAATTTTTGACTATTCTTTTTTCCTGTACATCCATAGCAATGTGAAAACCCTTAAATTTTGATTATTTTAGAATTTTTTCTAGAATATTTACCATTCAGAAGATATAAATGAGTTTTCATAGTATATGTTGTAATCTTTGATGATCATCACATTCCTCTTTGTTTGTAAACCATCTATCACATTTACAACACTTAAAATGGTGGCTTTTTTCACAATGTTGATTCAATTCTGATTTTCTGACAATCTTTTCACAATGTGGGCATTGGCTAGTGTGGAGCATTAATTCATGTTCTTGTTTCTGTACAAAGGAAGGAAACATTTTTCCACAGTAATCACAGAAGAGGTGTTTGGCATAATGTTGTCTCATGAGTCTTTCATTTGGAAATGTTTTAAAACATTGCTGGCATTCCATTTCTGTTATGCTGTAACAAAGTTCTATCTTTATAAGTTATAAGATATATATTTCTTAGACATTAAATCTGTTAAATATGTAAAATTAAAATACATTTTTATGCCAATCCACCTGTAAAAAAAAGCATTCGATCGGTGTATAATATAAATGACGGCTGCCAAACTTGGACATTAAAGAAAGAAATAATAGCGAAACTCAAAGTCACTCAAAGGTTAACAAAAACAGATCGAAAAAGAATAGAATGGATCAGACAGAAAATCAAGGTCACTGATGTAATCCACAGAATTAAATGTTTAAAATGGCAGTGGGCGGGGCATTTAGTGAGAAGAACTGACAATAGATGGTCCACTAGAATTACACTATGGTATCCAAGAGGCGTCAAGGGGTCAAGAAGACGTCCAAATTTGACTATGACAAGGAAACAAGCCGGTACAACAAAAAGCGAATATTAGACAATCGTGGGCAGAAATGAAGAGCGACTATGTAAGGGAGGCTGCGCTATAATCGGTAGAATACGCTGAGAATGATGATATATATATATATATATATATATATATATATATATATATATATATATATATATATATATATATATATATATTGTCATACTTTTTCTTTTCCAACCAAAGAAAAATAAATAAAAAAATCCATCGAAATAAAATTTCAAGATATCAATATAGACAAATTGTATATAGTAATTTAAGATAAGATTTAGTGTAGATAAGAATAGAAATTTGTTGCAAAATTTCCGTTGCAAACAGAATTATCATAAAACCTTTGTTTAGAATTAGAAGACTTTTTACCTTCAAGTTAATAATCTTTTCATTGTTTGTATAGTCGAGTATTAAATGACCATATTTTAATCTTTTGAAATATGTATAAATGATGTATTGAAAAAAAAAACGAATTTTAAAGTAAGCTATTTAGTTTTCTCTGAAACCGAAATTAGGCTTTTCCAAAATCATGATAAACACAATTTAAGCTTTTTGACTGGACGGTCGTTTTTAAAATGGGAATTTGATGAGTCGATCATGAGAGAGGAGAAGTTAGTCATATTTTGGTCATCGAAAGGAAACAGTCGTGTGTCTCAAGATAGGGTGTGGTTCGTGAGTTTGGATACCGGCGTAACGAAAAGAAGTGAATAGTTTGAAGAAGGAGATAACAAGTAGATTAAAAGAGGTCCTTGTATCTACCGTGGGCATTTTTATAAAGTATATGTGAAAGTATTCTTACGGCATCAAGTTGACAAAAGGAGGTCCTGGTGTCATAAATAAGTAGCGGAGTTTGGAGAAGTGAATCAGGTGTTTTGTGTGTAGTCTGCAGGAGGTTTGCAGCGACGTAAAGAAGGAGCCGAGGTGCCAAAAAGGGGAGATCACATCTTTGAGGAGACTGGACTTTTCTGGGTATGTTCCAACATACAACTCAAGAAGAAAATAAACTGTAAGTGTTTGTACAATTGAATTTAATATCTGTGAAGGATCGTTTCGACATCATGGTCATTAGCATTCAAATTTAAGAACTGAGGTTTTGTTAGGCTAATCAAAAGTTTAAAGTTTTGTGGTTTCTTTTTTCAAGTAAAGAAAATTTTAAGTAAAATTGGTTTTTCACGTAATATAAATGTATGTAGCTTTATAATCTTATTATCATAATAATTTGATTTATTTTCTTGTATGCTGATTGATAAGATAACGACAGAATTTAATAATTGTTTTATTCGTTCATATAAAATAAAGAAACGTAAATCTTTGTAATATAATATATTTGTATTATTATCCTTTCTTCTCTATCTCGATAAAAGACAACTAGAAAATCTTTTGAATCCATCGAACACAGGTAATATAAGGATTATTTCACTTTTGATAACAGATAAGTTATAATTTTTTTATTGGCTCAATAAACTAAGTTTGAACTCAAAATAAACAATCATAACAATATATATAAATATATATATATATATATATATATATATATATATATATATATATATATATATATATATATATATATATATATATATATATATAGTAAACATTAAATATTGGGTTTGCAGCAATAAAAAATGAAACGTGTACTCTTGTAAATTTTTATTCCAAGCTTTCGGACATTTCAATATAAAAAACCTATTTCTATGTTTAAAATTCAGAAATTACTTTACATCCACAACACTTAATTATTCTAAACACATTTATTACATTATTATTCTTAATTTTATTCTCAGAGAATCCTCCAGATATGCTACATAGGATTCTTTTTTCTAATATTTTAATATAAATAACTTAACACAATTTTTTGCTAAATCTCAAAACATTGTATCTAACAATCAGAACATGTATTATAATTCACTACCTTTTATACCATCATTAACACCTAAATTAATACAAACACTAAAGGTTATTGACAATATAAAAATAGCAACAAAGAACATCAAAACTATTTCACCTTTATATTCCAAAACTAAATATCCTATAGACAAATTTGAAAAAACAAATGTAGTATACAGCATTAGTTGTACTCAGTGTGAAGCTGAGTATGTTGGTGAGACCGGAAGAAATCTTTCAAATCGCATTATTTCGCACAAAAGTGATTGCAGAATTAAAAAACCATCTTGTGCTTTGGCAGAGCATGTAATCGATAAAGACCATATTATGGATTTTGATAACATTAAAATTTTATGTAGTGAAAGTAATAAATTCAAAAGGACTTTTTTGGAAATTGTTTGTATTAGCAAAAGTGATAATAATTTAAACAAAAGATCAGAAATTCAAAATCTAAGCAAAATTTATAATTATATTATTTCTTTATAATTTATATCTGAAACTTGTAAAATATCACATTTTGATTTAATTTTCCATATATTTGTTACATTTTTTCAGACATCTATCAATGGTGAATAAATCTTCTTCTTTTTTGTTACTAAACAAAAAATAATTTTTAAACAGAATTTTATTTTTGGCAATGTAATTATGACATTGAGGCTTATTTGTAATTAGTCGCTATTTTAACTTATTTATAAATTCAATTGTTTTTGTGTTAAGCAAATGTTTTCAAAATTATATTAAAATTTCAGAGAAACATTTATTAGATAAGGACATTTTTGTATTAATTCTTTTTGAAATGTATTAGCAGCAATTTTATTAACCAAACTAATTTTATTTGGTGAGTTACCAAAAAATTTTTTTCTTTCTAGTTCAACTTTATAAGATATTTTGTCTTTTTTAGCAGCTCTTGATAATAATTGTAAACACAATTGAAAGCTCGAGATAATAAATAGTTAACCAATAGCCCCTTTTATTGACTCTAACCCATCCAAAACATTTATATATATATATATATATATATATATATATATATATATATATATATATATATATATATATATATATATATATATATATATATATATATATATATATATATATATATATAGGGTGGTCCTTAAGTAATTGTACAAACAGAAACCGTAGATTCTGCACTTTAAAATATTACGATTTAAGCCAACTTGCTTTAATAAAATGTTGATATTAAGAAAGATACAGGGTGTGGAAATTTAAAATTTTATTTTTCGCTATAACTTTTACGTTTGTAAATATTTTTGGACAAAAATTTAAAATTAGATGCTTTTGAGTAGGATAAATTATAATTTTATACTTACTTTAATGTAACTAATAGAGGGCGCCACATATGCCACATGCGTGACATAAATTTGTGCTTAACTTTTTTGCTTTTTAAGGTAGTTCTATTTGTGTTAAAAAATATTAAAGATACATTATTTTCACAAAGAAAAGGTATACTTGTTAGTAACCTGAAAATTCAACCGTTTTCGAGATAAATGCATTTTATAAGTCAGCTGCACAATAATTCTTAGTTTGATATTTGTGCGGCAAAGCACTGAATACCTATAGATAAGCATAATTCATAGTTTATTCTTATTAAAACAACTCAAAAATGATAATGTAACATCACAAAATGCATTGTTATACGTGCTAAATGTCTTATTGAAGAAAATATATTTCATCTTCTATAGGTGCCATGTCCGTATTCAGACGTTGGCCGTCATCATGTTTACAATTTCCCTTTTCTATCGTTTCTTAATGGTGTTGTATTACTTTTTCTCTATTGTAAACTGCTAAAAACCCAAAATATGTGGTTTATGCAAGATGGTACACAACCACATTCTAGAGAGAAGGCAGTAAGAACATACTTAAATACAACTTTTCTGAACGTTGGATTGGTCGTGGTAGTCCCTTGGCAATGTGGTGAGATATTGATATATTTATTTAATTCATAAAAAATTCGAAAAGAATACTTATTGTTCATTACGTAAATTGTTTACCCATTTTTATTAGGACAAATAGAAACTAGAGCACAGATATTGAATAACACATATGTGTCCTGTTTCATAATACTTTTGCTACAAATCTGACTTGAAAGACTCAGCATTTTTACAAAAACATCATCGTTGTCCTAATAACCGATATTGTTGTATAAATATAGTAAACACACAGGCAATTTAGTTCAGCATAATATTAGTTCGTTAGTAAATCATAATAGTCCATTTATTTGAGATGTAATTATAGTTACTCGTAAGCTGTAGCCATTATACATTATAGCCACCACGTAGCCCCGAATTGAATCCGCTTAATTTTGGTGTATGGAGCGCAGCATTAAAACAACGTGTCTATAAGAATCCCATAAACATTCGCAACCAACTATGGGAAGAAATAAATACTTTTCTTTAGAACTAATGATGCTATTTAATATGAGACGATCTTTTATGGAATATATTGACAAATGAATTAAAGAAAATGGTGGACATATCGAACACTTACTTTGACAAAAAGTTGTGTTATTTAGTTTAACTATTTCTTAATTTGGTTTGTAAACAAAATGTTTTGACTATGACTTTAATTTAACATAAAACGTAAAATCTTTGATGTAAAATCCTCTTATTCTGTTATTTTGTCAAATCCTATTATTAATTATCCTGCTGATATATTTATTTCATTTAATATTTCGTTAACTCTTAACTTTAGTTAAAGGTATTTTATACCAAAATTCAGAAGTATTAATGTTTTTGTCTATTTTTTCTTCGTTGTAGGGAGTAATTGCCTTTGATCAGAATTATGCAGCTGATTTTTAAAATGCGATTATCTCGAAAACTGTTGGGTTTTGAAGTTATTAACAAGTATACCTTTCTTTTGTTAAAATAATGTATCTTTAATATTTTCTGTCACAAATACAGGTATCTTAAAGAGCAAAACAGTTAAGTGCAAATTTATACCACATATGTAGAATAAGTGGCGCCCTCTATCAGTTACATTAAAGTGTGCGATAAATTATAATTTCTCATATTTAATATTATCCAGTTGTAAATTTTTATACATCAATGTTTACAAACATGAAAGTTATAACGAAAAATAAAATTTGAATTTTGCGCTTTAACACCCAGTATCTTTCTTAATATCAACATTTTATCATAACATAACAATTTGGCTTAAATCGTAATATTTTAAAGTGCAGAATCTACGGTTTCTGTTTGTACAATTACTCAAGGACCACCCTGTATATATATATATATATATATATACATATATATATATATATATATATATATATATATATATATATATATATATATATATATTACACTTGAAATTTCCGCGGGAGTAATATGTGCTTTCTGTAGTTTTCCGGGTTTGACTTCGCTTTGAATAGTTTTGGTTTTGATAAACACCATTATTTTCACGATGTTTCGGCAAGTCGCACTTACCATTGTCAAGTCAGGTAGGAGTACTTCTCGCTGATGCTTGAACTTCAACAAGAACTAACTGGTTTACAAGAGATGTTTGGTCCAATTTTAATACCAACGCACCCATAGCCCATAAAAGAGGTGTTGTGTTCACTCTTACTGACAGAGCAATTAAACTATCTAGTCCACAGTACCATTCCGCAATACCATTTGAGAAAAGTTAAAGATATTTTAGAAAAAAATAATTATCCACCAGAATTTTACAACCGTTTAATTAAAAAAGAAATTATATTATCAAAAATCAATCCAATTCCAATACCAAACCAGAACAAACCCAAACCATACCTAGCAATAATAATAATAATAATGTCACTAACTCCAACAAATCCCATATATCCTTACCATACATTAATGGATTTTCTGAACAAATGTCAAAAATGTTTGCAAAGTATAATATTAATGTTGGACATAGATCATCAAAAACACCTGGAAAATATTTTTCAAAATTTAAACCTAAAGTTAATAAAGATCATCAATCAAACGTTATTTATAAAATAACTTCTAAAGACTGTAATTCAACATATATTGGACAAACACACCAATACCTACATAGAAGAATTGTTGCACACAAACATAGTGTATAAACCAATGCATTAAACACAAAAAAACAAAATTACAACAAAAGATGCATATTGGAGATGATTCACATAAAAAAAGATCCAAATTCTATCAATAATAAGACTGACATTAAAGATCTTTCTAATATGTATTATAATTTAATAAATTAAGTTGTCTTTAAATGCACTATGGCAGATATTTAAGATACGACCCTGATCCACTCCTATTTTAAGATACCTGCCAGATGTCATCTGTCAATGTTAGATACCAATTTTTTAATCCATGTTAAACTTTTAAAAAATGTGTAATCATGAAATTTAATTGTAAAATGTAATGTCTATAAAATAAAATAATGAGCTTATTGAATATGACAAATTTGCCGAAACGTTTAAGCAATAGTTAAATCGTTTTATTTACAACAGACTGACAAACCCAGGAAATAAAAAAAATGTAACTAATATATATATATATATATATATATATATATATATATATATATATATATATATATATATATATATATATATATATATTATATTTCTACTTACATTTGTATTTGTGTAATACACTCAGATATTTACAACTGTGCAACTTTTGAAAGATTATTACAGGTTATATAAAAAAAAACTACTGTTTGTGGATCACTTAAATATATTTTTTTGATAAAATATATCTATATACTTGTAAGTTGAAGGATTGTACACTGTTTGATATCTGGCTTGAAGATAGTAATGTAAATACGTTTTTTTAATCTTACTTACTTTACTCTACTTACCTTTCGCTGATTACCTTTTTTCATAAGTTTGTATCTTGGATCATACAGCCAGGTATTTCACTTAAAATGTCTAACAATGTATCTATTTCTAGTTAAGTATTAAATAAAATAAAACTCTACGATTATAGGAGCTATTGACCGTTAAGTAATCTGAATAGTAGACTACATGACTTTACGCTTGAATTTGGAAAGGGCACTTAGCAAATCTTTTCTGTATTTTCTCACTGGACCGCAAATTCTTGGCTAATTTTTTTCCAGCATTCTTGCTTGTTCTAATGATGTATAATAATGAAAAAAAGTGTACATTTCTACAATATTCAAAAGAATATTATCTTGAATAGATAACTGATCTAGATCAGAAGAACTTGAATCAAAGAATCTACATAATATTCAGCATGAGATTTTCCTGCAACAGTGTCGCTTTAATCCGTCAGTACTACATAATTTATACATCTTTACACCATACTTATGCGCCTTATTTTTTAGATACTGCCGACGCAGTAAACGCATTCCCGCTGGAAGGAAACTGCCGATTGATCTATAATCAAATCTTGACTTGATCAAATCATTCTGATCAAATTTTGAAATTTTTTAGTGTCAAGTCGTTGTTGTTTTTTAGTAGTTTTAGTGAATCAATAATGGGGTGAAGTCTGTCTGTGCCCGTTTCTTTAGTATTATCGGTAAAATTTAAGATCTTAACAAAAGTAAAAATATGTCACTGTCGTTACTGAACTAATAAACTTATTGTGAAATAGATGATCATTGGACCAATAATGTGGCACTTGGAACACTAACAATTCCCATGCAGAGGATACAGGCAAAAAAATTTAACGTTTCATCCGTAGTAACCGGTTGTCACTTTTTCAATCGAGATTTTTGTTTTACATATTTCCGTAATAGAACTTCTGCATGGCGATTAGTTTCTTGAACCATGATTTTACTTAGGGCGTCATCGACCAATAAGAATCTAAAGGTGTAACATTTTCTTCTTCACTCGTTCCAAAACCTTTTTCCATAGATACATCTAAATTGGTAAGATTAATGACTTTGAATCCGAATCTCCATCAAAACTGTTTGAATTATTTAATTGAGGCAAATATTGTGCTAGTTCTAATTTTCTCCCACGAGATATTCTATAATTAGAAACAGCTCTTACTGTAACTGCTTCGTAACTGAATTGATACACAATACAAATAATTTCCATAATTCTTCTATTTGGGTCGTATGATCTTGAAACCGTAATAAGACAGTATGTTACAACTGAGTATATCCTTTCTTCTTCTTCAAGTTCCGCTCCTATCGAAAATTGTAAATCATTCTGGCAATATATCCATATAAGGATTAATAAACAAGCAATTGAATTTCTTAAGTCCTAGGTTTTCATTCAACGTTACCGGAAGTCGACATTTGAACTCTTCGTGTAACTTTGCGTCGATTGATAGACGATTTCACTAATTTTGAGTCGTTTTTGCCAAACTTCCAGTCCTAAGCTTTTAACCGGAAGAGATATAAAAACCGGAAGTATATATTTTTTTTCGTCTTACTAAGGCCCGTCGAATAATAAGGCGTTTGTATTCTTTGGCGACTTTAAAACAGTATTTCCGGTTGCAACTCTGGAACCGAAAGTCCGAGGTCAAATTTCTCACCTTTAATACCACACTGTAAAATTTTTTAGCAGATTTACCTCTTCCAGCAAATACGGTACCTTTTAAATACGGTAATTTTACTGAGTTATAATAAGTAAAAATGCTGTTAGGACTTAAATATACATATAATTTAAGTGGTATTTTTACTGTAATAGTAATTTTACCTCGTTTAATGAGCGTTACAATTTCTTACTGCTTAGCAGTAAGATAATAGCAACAGAGATGGAATGCCTGCGAAGATGCTGCAGAGTAACAAGAATGGATAGGAGAAGTAATGACGAAATAAAGCAAAGAACATCAATAGAAACAGACATACTAACATATATAGAACAAAAAAGACTAAAGTGGTATGGACATGTAAGAAGAGCTAGCGACAGCAGATGGATAAAAAGAATAACCGAATGGAGCCCCATAGGAAGGAGGAAAAGAGGACGACCCCGAAAATCCTGGAGGAACGAAGTAGACGACGCCATGGGTAAGAGAGGACTAAACGATGGAGAATGGAACAACAGAGAGAGATGGAAACGGTTGAGCGAGGGAAGGCAGTGAATACTGTAGAATCCCTAAATATATATACAATTTCTTAACGTATTTAAATCGGCAGATTGACTAAAAATTTTTTTACAGTACATCTTTGGGTTATAAGCTCTTATTCGACACCTCATCTCTGATGATACGGCCATCCTCACCTCTGGACCTCACAGGGAGGGTGTACAGCAATCTGTATTCGAACGGTCTCAGCATTATCTGGACAGAGTCATGGAATGGTACAAGAAATGGAGGGTAACTATAAACCCCTCCAAAACACAAGCAATCTTATTTAAATCTCCGTATTGTCAGGACGTCCGAGGCCGGATATCGCTTTTAGGAGAAGACCTCATCTTCAGGACCTCGGTTCTCTACTTGGGAGTTCGTTTTACGAGAACTCTCAACTGGAAGGCCGACGTTCAAGAAACCCTAGATAGGATGAGGCAGAGGTTTAACCTCCTGAAAGGGCTATCCGGCAAACTGGGCGGGACATCTTCCAAAACTTTGTTGCACACATACAAGACCTTTGTCAGACCGATAGTCGAATACAAGGCTTGCATCCACATCTCCCTGAATGCACATCAACTAAACGCCATTACGGCCACCGAACGTCGTATCTTACGATACTGCATGAGGAAGGACTGGTCGTATCCATCAGCCCACATATACGCAATATCACACATAACACCGATAAAGGACAGAATCCTAACCCTCAGCAGGAAGTATGTCCTAAGAACCATAGCCAGCTCGAACAACAGAGCCAAACGAACACTAAAGACGCCTTGCAATCATAGAGGGCAAATACTCACCAGGCTTCCCTTAAAGAAAGTTCTATTTCCTCCAGCTAAACTTCTACACAACACTGGACACGAACTTCCTGATGAGTATTTTGATATACTAGAATCATTCCCCATCCAATATCGCAGGTAAAGTCTGCGCGCCAACAACGCTGATAAAGAGCCGTTCCTACAAACTTGGCTGGTAACCCTGAAGTACCTAAACTTGACTGAAGATGCTTGGCAGCACCCACTTCTTCTAGTACGCTTCTGGATCTTCTCAGATCATACACACAGTCACCTTCAGCTACCCTCCTGTTTCTTAGTAGTCCACCACTTCCACCATCACATGCATCATTTCACGTGATTGTCGTTTACCGCACCCCCACGACTCCTAGAAAAAAAAATACGGAGTATCCCATTCCTTGAAGAGGCTCAGGCCTAAACAAGGTAAAAACGATCTTGTCATGACCTCATCTCTCATTATATATTATCAGTGCTCATAACGGAGGAGTTGTGTTCACGGTGAGACAGACGGACGAACAATTCAAGGTTTTCACCATTTTTTAATATTGTAAAATGGGTGAAAACAATTTTCTTGAATAATGAGAAAAATACACCTTTTGCAAAATGACATAATTTTCCACATATTATTAGCGATGCAGCCAACCAGGGCTGCGTCGCTAAATGCTCTAGTTATAGACCATTGAAAAGTTGCATTAGGGTTGCATTTTTGAGAGGACGTATTTTTTTTATGCGTTAGGGGGCAAGAATAAGCTTAAGTTGAAGCTTATGGGATCGCCACCCTTGTCGCCCGGCCGCTATTTTGGAAAAAATGGTACAAAGGGTTTTCGCGCTGTATCCCGTAAACTAGCAACCAAATGGAAAATTTTATCCAACATTATTTGTAGAAAATTAAATTGTCTACAACTTTATTCCCATTACTTTTTGTTGTAAAATGGAAAATAAAAAAGCTATTAACAAAACTAACTAAAAAATTTTGAACAAATGTTCTTTTTTTGTCTTATTTTCTGGTCATTTTACAATAAAAAGACATCAGAGCAATATTATAGAAGGTTTTTAATTTCTCTCCGTTAGGCTTAGTTTTTTATTATATATATTTTTTTTATTCATATAATTTATCATTTAACATTCCTATGTTATTAGTTTATTATCGACCTTTTTCCAGAAAAATAATTGAGGCTACACTGCAGAGCATTTGAGGCCTGCTTTTCGGCAACTATACCTACATACTTCTACAGTCTCCCTTGCATCTGCAGAAACTTAATTTTAGAAGTTCGGTGGGTGTTGGAGTTTTGAAAGTTTTGATTGGTATACAAATTTTTCCAGCTTCTTGCATCTTTAGGATCGCAATGTTTCCTGGTAATAAACTCTAAGACTGTGGAAACGAGCTGCAACTTGTGTTTAGCGGAAGCGATGATAAGCTAAATGTATTTTTGGTCACTGTCTTGGCGAATCGTTTGTATCTCATGCTATCAGAGAATCATCTTTATTTCCACCATATAAAGAGACGAAAAAACATTTGCCGACAGTAAGCAAAGATGGCTCGCTTTTTTCACTGAGAAATAATGCTGCTCCGCTAGGTAACTCAGGATGTTTCTGCAAAGAAACAGCAGAAGAAGCAGCAAATTCTCTGTAATGCCACATATAAACCTTGAAGGACAGTATAATTGATGCGACTTACACCCTTTGAAGGTTAAAAAAATTGGACACTGCGGATACATAACATTGGACTGCTTTCTTCCTAATACCGTGAGCAAGACAAGTCAATGTCCTCTGCTACGACAGTTACAGAATCATAGTATTCGAATGCAGCAAGCGCAGAACAGACGATGACTGCATCTGCATCAGATTCAGCCTGGTCGACACTAAAACCCACTTTTGATAGAGCAGATTTGAGAAGGTTTATTAAGTTTGTTTTGTTCTTTTCATTACCAAGAAATTTATCTTGGGATAATGTTGGTACAGTGCTCTTATTAAACTTTATCACTGTCGATTAGTGCACGAGATGGGGTAACTTTTGTGGTAGCGGAAAGGGTAGATACTAAATTAATAATAACATAGGAATGTTAAAATCATATGAATAAAAAAATACATAATAGAAAACAAAGTGTAATGTTTCGTTTTTATCGTATTCTTACGAGTAATCAAGATCCCGGTCAACTTCGGAGCACTGTAAAATCCAAAAAAATTAAACTAAACATATTTGAAGTGAAAATTGTTCTTTGAAAAGCCCTCTATAATATTGCTTTGATGTCTTTTTATTATAAAATTACCAGAAAAAAAGTTATAAGACCAAAAAGAAAATTTGTTTAAAAATTTTTAGTTATTTTTGTTAATAGCTTTTTTATTTTCCATTTTACGATAAAAAGTAATAGTAATAAAGTTGTAGATAATTTAATTTTCTAGTTTACGGGATACAGCTCGAAATACCTTTGCTCCCCTTTTTCCAAGATGACGGCCGGGAGAAGAGGGTGGCGACGCCAGAAACTCTATCTTAAGCTTATTCTTACCCCCCATCACTTAAAAAAAAAAAATTGCGTCCTCCAAGAAATGCACGCTAAGGCCTAAAACATGTAACATTTCAGTGGACTATTAGTATACGAGTCCTAACAACTATAAAATTGGAGACATTAAAATATATAAAAAATTCAGGCTTTTGACTGTTAATTTATTTTTTTTAATAGTTATGATAATAGTGCTAAATAAGCAATATTTTAAATGATATTATCACAAAACATATTTAATATTGTTTTATACAACCCAAATAACCTATTAATGCACTAATGATCATCAAAATATATAAAAATTATTGACAACTAAATAATATTACAGTATAAAGTAACTGCTTAAAACCACACAAGATAAGACAATTAGGCTGCGAAAACAACGCAGCTCTACAATGCGGCTGCGGACACTCTGGGATACTCTAACAAACGTCAATCTATATTCTACAATTATATAAAATGGTGTTTGACATCTCTACAAATTTCAATATTCATATTCAATAACACAATCTGTAGTGGCGGATGACATTAATATTCATAAACCAACAGTGTGGTTACTCCGTTTTAAAAATAAATATTCGTTCTGTGTCCCAATGTTTAGTTGAACAAAAACATTCTTTATTATTAATTAGTTCTGTTAGAGTCAGTGTATTTCGTTTTGTGGTGCTGATTGAAGCTATATTATTCGTAATTATTTAATGACACATTAAAACATGAAAAAAACATAATTAGAAACAAATAAACTGTCAATTATCTAAATTTTGCATTTATTTTAGTTTGTCCTATTACATAGTTGTTAGGGCTCGTAGTACGAGGTCTAATTGTCTTGTAACGCAACGAACGTATTAACGCTAAAAATTTTAAGTATAAAACTATAGATGAACGTCAGATGACTCACGGATGCAGTAGAATGATTTGTTTAAGAAACGAATATATACGAAATATAACAATATAAAAAAATCAAGCGATACATTGCATATTTAGATTAAACCTGGAATGATCCTCATGACTGAAAAAAACAGTATACATTATAAAAAATGTTCAAATGCACTACCTTCCAATAAAGAACATAATTATTGTTTTACATTGCCGTGGAGAAATCGATGCATTCTTTATATCTGTCAAAAAAATTAAAAATGCGTCTTTAATTATGAGGATATAAAAAGTATAATGTTTGATTCATAATTCGAAAAAACTCTACCAAAATTGTCTAAAAATAGTAGTTACAACTGTCAAGGATACCGCTTCTTTTCATTCTAGATCTCGATAAACCCATTTCTTTAGCTACCGGGCAAATTTGGTACCAACATTTTTTGATTGGTATCGGGGAACATGTAGTAAATAAGAAAAAAGCAAAAATAAAATAATAAAAAGTTATATGTAACTCGCGAAATCTCAACTCGGTTTAAAAATTTCCATTTCTAATTTTGATACAATATATTCTATGGACCTTTCCGCAAAAAAATGAGATGTATTCGGACTCTTAATTTTGACTATTTACAAAATGGCGATTTTTATTTTAAATCGTGTGCGGATATATTTTTTTAATTAAAATTCTACATTAAACCTTAATATCTAAGGAAGTTTTCTGGAAATTTTCAGATTTACAAATAGAATCATCAAATCAAAAAATCAAATAAGGTTTTCTTTAATGTTACAATAATATATTAGCATTAGAACAAAATAATTAAAAGTAATTACATTCCATAATACTTAAAAAGTAATATTAAACTATCAAGTCATCGTCATCCACATATCCAAAAATCCATTTTCTAGAAAATCGTTATTTAATTGAGAATCGTTTTCTTCTTGGACGTGACTTTCATTTCAGCATGATTCAGAGCACGTACATACATAACAATAACAGTAGTCTAATTCGGAATCGATGCATGGGGCATGGACAAATATTACTTGTTCAGGAATTTTTTCTTTTACATGTACAAAAATACTTTTGTCAATACTCCATTGCAGTAATTCCCTCGAAAAAATTCGGACGTAACTTATCGTCTTGCTGAATCTATCCATACTTTTTTTTGGTAAAATAGCCTGAGTTCACTCATTAATTTGCCACATAGACCTTAAAATATGTTGTTTTAAGGTATACGTCTAAGGTCTATTAAGAGGCATACCATAATTACAAGACAATCAGAAACGAAATACATGCACTTGTAAGAAAAATAAAAAATGATCACTGAGAACGCTTTTCGAAAGAATTGGAACATTATTTTTATCATGTTTATGGTTCATGGTATCATGTTATTTTAATTAGAAAGGAAATAATGCGCTTTATAAGAGGTCAAAGAACGAAGGTAAAGGAACTAATAGAACCAAAACACATTAGCATTATCGAAACCAAATTTAATATTATTCTTTCTGAGTGTTGCAGTTTCGCAACTATACAAAAACATTTATATAACATTAACAGACTTTGTGGTAGTTTTGATTCCCCCCGTATTTCAAGATTACAGCTTACAGCCCGTACAAAATACATCTGTGTTAAAAACTACATATTACGAGACGGGCCATCTGCAAAATGACACAGATGTGTATTTGAGATAAGCGACGCATCTACAAAATCATAGTCGAATTTTATCTTCGAACCAACACAGATGTATATATGTGTGGGTTAAGAGTACCTGAGAGTCCTAAGGCACTTGGTATCGGTCTTGTGACCGAGAGAGTCGTCAAATGCAGTAAGGTTGCATTATCAATTTTGTGTGGTTTCTGTGCGTCGCTGAAGACGATTTTGCGATAGCGGTGGTGCTATCATTTCATGGGGTAAAGTACACCTTATACTATTTGTTGCCAAAATTACATTGCTGCATATATCAAGTACGTTTACTTGGTATATAGATGTCATATTTGCTTGGAACTTTTTATCAGTTGTGCCGCGATCGCGATTGAACTTTATTGAGAACATTTTATTACCTTTACGTAGATTTAATAATCGGAGATCGGTAATAAAATACATATTAATTAATGTGTATTTTATTACCGATTATACTTTTGAATTGAGTTTATTAATATTTGTATTACGAACATATTACATGTAATGTATTACGTAATATATTACAATAATATATTGAATTGTTTTGGATTGCATTTTGTGTGTCTTTCTTAACAAGGCTGATTCATTTTACCACCGATTAATTATATGTATCGATGTCTTTATTTTACCAGTTCTGAGATTTTAGTCTTTTGAGTGATTGTCGCTTTTCTTATGTAAATTTATTCTTGGCTACAAATAAATATTGATTTTAACATATTTGTCACGTCGCAATTAATTTGTAGCTCGTTATAGTTTTATTATATTTTAACGTATGTATATTTGTCTTTGGCTTTTATTTAATTTCAAATAGAGTGTTATATATTCCTTTGGCTTTAATTTTTCTATTAATATATATACCTAATGCGAAAGGGGGAAACCAGCGAGTTCTGAATTGAACATAATGTCTTCTCTTCCCTTTCTGATGGTTCCAATTGTTAAATTGAGGTCATCGTATGTGCAGAACGCAACACTGAGAACTCCTTACAGATAACAATATTCACCCAAAAGAGTTCATTCAATTTCAAGATTTTCTATAGTATTATGTAGGATGTCCAGGGTAGCTTCCAGTGAAGCTTGAAGCTCAAAGATTGTGCTGAACATAAGATATGTTGAGTTCCAGTGGATAACTACGTCGATGATGAGCTTTAAACTTTTTCTTACTATCTGTATCTGTACCTCTCTAAATTTTTCCACATCGGTAGTACTTCAATAAAAATGCTCGACGATCGTTTTGATTTTGTGTTGTATGTTAATCAAGTTAATGGTATGAGCCAGACAAGTAAGATAAGGCCAACCTGTTAATTTAATGGCACTGGTGGTCAGTACATCTAATATATCGGATTGAAAAAAAAAAACAAGTAAAATCAAAGAATTTTGTTTCAAAATATACATGGATTGATTACCTAAAAAAGCTCTATGCAGAGGAAGAACAAAAGACGCTGCAACTGGAAACACCAGAAATTACCGCAAATGAAGAACTTAATATAAATATACACTCAATTCGTAAATTACTTGAAAAACTAAAGAACAGAAAAGCAGCAGGTAAAGACGGGATACCAAACGAATTACTGAAATATTGTGGAGTAGCAATGACAAAACAGTCAACAACAGTAATTAATAAAATTATAAAACACAATAAAATGCCGGAAGAATTTACATTTTCATTTCATTTATATTTTCTCCATGGAGAACGAGCGAACTAATTCTACTATTTAAAAAATGAGATAAAAAACAGCCAGAAAACTACAGAGGCATAAACTTGTTAAATACTACCCTAAAACTTACAACTAAAATTTTACAAGAACTAATGAATCAGAGGATAAGTTTAACCGATGAACAACAGGGTTTTCGTACTTAAAGATCGTCTAAAAATGCAATATTCGTCGTAAAGCAAGTTACTGAGAAATCACTAGAGTATCAGCATTTCTGTGCCTGATTGACTTAAAGAAAGCATTTGACAGAGTAAGACTCAAAGATGTAATATATCTTCTTTATAATAGATAAGTTCCCCTAAATATTCTAATAAAAACTTGAAAACATCTACCAAAACAACAAAATGAAAGTCAGAATAGATATACAACTTGCAAAAGCTATAGAAATAGGCAGCGGAATAAAACAGAAGGACTCATTGAGCCCTATGCTCTTCAATTTAATCATGGATGAAATAATCAAAATCGTTAAGAAAGGAAAATGATACAGAATGGGAAACAAAGAAATCAAAATACTCTGTTACACAGACGACGCAATATTGATAGCCCAAGACGAAGATAGTCTGCAAAGACTGGTCCACAGATTTAACATAAGAGCAAAAGAATTTAATATGACAATCTCATATCAGAAAACTAAAACAATAGTAGTCAGCAAAGAACCAACCAGATGTAAAATAGAAATTGATGGCATCAGTATTGAACAAGTAATGGAAATAAAATATCTTGGAATTACACTGTCCAGCACAGCTATGGACTGGCAAGATGCCTAAATAGTACTATATGGCGCAACAGACACATTAACACTGAGATATAGTCAAGAATTTATAAAGCCATTCCACACATCCATGTAAGCATTCTCATTTCCGGCATATGGATTCGTGGTTTTTTTTTTTATTTTTAACTGTCCAACATTTACAGTACAGTAAAAAAGTACTGTAATTAAAAAAGATAATTTTTATCAATATATGAACAAATTTATTCGACTATCAAAGGGTTACAAGTTTCTCATGACGATGAAATCATTTTTCGTGCTCACTTCACATGTATACTTTGAATAAACTAGGCAGATTCAAAGATTTGTAATACAAATTTTTAATTAGAAAAAACTATTTGACGAGTAGCATACGATTTTCACAAAAATCGCCATTTTCTTATAATTAATATACACTCCGCGTCATAGAAAACGGGCCACCCCAAGTATTTAAAATATTTTCGAAATTATTATTTATTGCTACAAAATTAAGCATTTATTTTTTTGTATATTGAATTAATATTATTTTATTTTTAATGTGTCTTGGGTTATTTAAGTTAAATGGGGTGTTGCGAAAGCAAACCGACCATGTAACTGGATTAAGGATATTCATAGAACCTATAAAACAAAACAATTTTGAAAAAAAGTTGTTTACAACTTGATCAATTTTCGAGAAAGCGATTGTTTTGAGAAATGTATGATATTGTAAAGGGTTCTAATGAGTTTTAAACGCATCTCAGATTACAGTAGCCGACTTAGTGTGAAGTAGTCTTGAGTTAATAACGATGGAACTGTCACTGCCAGCCTGTCAAAATATAACTAACTTCGCAAAAAAATAATTACTAAATTTACTAGACAATTGGGACTGGGATTAGCGAACCGAGTATACCAAATTTGCTCGGTAGCTTAAGAGTTATAGGTCATAGCAATCTTTTTGGGGGTTCGCCGCAAGCCGCTTTCGATATGAAATATTTGCAAACAATAAACAAATTAGTTATATAGAAGATACGAGTGATGCCAGTGATAATAGTGATTCTGAATAAATTAGTAAATAAATTGAATTAAGTATTAGTTAAGGTTTTAAAATATTATATAACTCAATTTTTATTTATTTTTTTTATTAATTAAATCTACGGGATTACCACATTACAACATAATAATGCCCTAACAAAGAATTATTTAAAAATAACACTAAAATTCTCTAAGAAGAACAATTTCTTAAAAGTACTAACAATTAAAAAGCATTTGTAAGTTATACAATCTAACATATAATAGCTGTAATTTAATCTAATATAATCTAATCTAATATAATAGCATTATTTATTCTCAAGAAAAGTGACTCTATATCAAAATGTTTAAAACATTTGGTGGCGGTTTCTTAAGCTCCGCTGCAATCGGTGACCGAAAATTCCGCCGGTAACTTTCGATCTCTTTGTCTTTTTTCTTTCGTCGCGCCGGTAACTTTCGATCGCGGGTAAATTTCGACGGAACCCGAAATGATATTTATTACTTCAGTAGAAATAATATTCACTGCAAATTAAAAAAATATAAAAATATTGTTTAAGAAATAACCTATCGAATATATGTCTTCCTGGTCAATTTAAAAATAATTCGTTCTTCTTTCTTCTGTAATCTGCAGCATTAATCAATATATCATCTTACTCTAATAACAATAGCGTACATACTTTTATCTTTGTAATATGCACACAATTCAGTGGCAATTGTTATTTTTAAGCAACTACTTACGTACCGAAGATTCCATATCTGTTGGGCTTTTCGTGACGGCCACAATATTGTTTTTTGTGTATTTATTTAGTATTTTACCATTTTTTATTTACTATAATATTACCAATCATTTTTTAGATTGATGCTATCGTTAACGCAGCCAATTCTTCTCTTCTTGGAGGTGGTGGAGTAGATGGAGCCATTCATAGAGCTGCCGGATCTCTGTTGAAGGAAGAATGTAAAACATTAGGAGGATGTAATACAGGTGAAGCCAAAATTTCCGGTGGATATAAACTACCGGCAAAATGTAAGTATATTTTTTAGAATATTACTAGTAAAGAGATTTGTCACTCAATATCTTCTTATAATATATTTTATGTGGTTCTGAATGATTTTTTGTTTCAATTTAATATAACAAACTTTACAAATTTATTTTTACATAAATTGTAAAAAGTATACATTCCAAGTAAAAATTAGTCTTCTTCTTCTTTAAGTTCAATCTTCTATCAAAGGTTGGAAATCATCATGGCTATGCGGACTCTGTTGACTGCCGCTCTAAAAAGTTCTGCACTACTGCATTCAAACCATTCTCTTAAGTTCTTAAACCAGGATATTCTTCGTCTTCCCACATTTCGCTTTCCTCGGATTTTGCCTTGCATAATAAGTTGTAATAATGCGTATTTTTGCCCTCTCATCACAAGTACTTAAGTTTTCGTCTTTTGATAGTTAATATTATTTCCGCCTCATTTCCTATCCTTCTAGTTACTTCCACGTTTGACATTCTTTGAATCCATAATATTCGTATTCGTCAATAAAAATTAGTCTATTCCAGCATTATTAATGTATAGGGCGTCACATCATATGAAATAATTGACCATATTAATAATTAATATTCCCGAAAAGGATTGAGCTATGGTGTGACTCTTTCCATGTTATCGAGCCATAGGTGACTTGATACGTCGGAGTATCTCCCAAAAATTTTCGTACGCATCTGAACGTCGAGAGTAGCACAGCTTTCTGCATGGTCTTATACAGGTGTTCACTTAGACCTAGCTGTTTTATGCTTTCTAGGAGGTTTTTCGGAATAACACCAGTAGTGAATAGAATAATAGGTACTGTCTGGGTACTTTCCATTCTCCACTGTCGTCTTATTTGTATTTCGAGATCTCTATACTTGGCGATATTTTCGTTGTATTTAACCCGCAGATTATTGTTGTTAGGTATCGCCACATCTATTAATCTTTAAGTAGTAAGTTTATTAACTAGTATGAGTAGTATCCGGTCTATTATATGCCACTGGTTGGCCTGTGAGCACAATGCAGTCCCAGTGTAGCTTGTAGTTGTCGTTTTCAAGAATTGTGTCAGGGACGTATTAATAACAAGGAAGATGATCGGTCTGGAGAAGTCCCAGTTTGTTGGCTAATTCCTGCTGAATAATCTTTCCTACTGTAATAAGTTCTTAAATTAGCAACCTGTTTATCCAGCTGCTCACCTATGTCTATAAATCCTCTTCCCCCTTGGGGAATGTTGTTCTCTCTACTGCACTGCGTGGATGGTGTTTTTGCGCCTTTGTGAGAAGTGTTCTTACTTTCCGCTGAAGACTCTATATCCATTTTTGACCGCTTTATAGTACCAAATGAGTAGCTAAGCGCGGAATTTACAAATATAGCAACTCAAACGTAACCTCTCTTTTGTTTACCACTTTTTATCCTTTGTTATTTAGGAGTTTCAATATCTCTATCGGGATCATCTGACCATCTGTTTCAGCTGCTCTTCGATGTTTAGTTAATTATATAGCTCTCATTTTCTCTTTATTTTTTCTAACGTTAAAGTAGAAGATATATCAAGACATATTAATAATTAGAGGATAAAGCCTTGAAAATTTAACACAAAAAAGTGACAGTTCTAAAACTTTTTGTATCTGCCGGATACTTCCCTGGTTTTAAGAGGGCCACAACTCTGATTTTCCTCAAGATTTTGGGGATTTGTAATGTACGAATGCAGCAATTTATCATTCGTACGAGCCACTCAACGGTTATTGGTCTAAAGTTCTTTATTTGTTCTGTTCGTATTTCGTCTAGAATAGCCGCTGTATTTTCTTTCATTTGGTGGATATGTCTCTAATATCTTCCCGGCTAAAGGAGTTACCCAGAATATTTCTTTCGTCGTCGATATTTCATTGGACTCTTACCTTGTTCTTGTTACTTCTGTCAGGTTGGGTGCGAGTTTGTTTATGTCCAGATCCATCACCAGCTGTTCGTTTTGTTGGCGGATATCGTACGTACCCACGTCCTTATATTGTTGTTTACGAGAAAGAATCATCCTCATATAGCTTCTCGTATCTTTTCATTTTCAGATTCAGATTCTCCATTGAACCCCGGTATGTATTTGATTCGGTAACCTCTAGGGATATAGTTCATGATATTTGTTTTACTAGGATTTTTACAAACTTATTTTACCCAGGACACGGTTCCAGATGGGAAACTTCTCGATCCAATACTTTAGTGAAAATTTTCCATTTTTCCAAATTTGTCGAGGCACTACAAATAAGCCATTTAGATCAGTGGTAAATAAGAATAAGATAGCCTTGATGATTTACAATCTTCGGAAGGATAAGCAAAACAAGAAGATAGATCTTTTTTACATCGCCAAAAGTTAATTGATGACCTTCTAAATTTGGTATAACATGGCGTTGATGATCCCACAATTTATTTGTTATATATTTCTTCCATTTAATTTCCATGATTACATCTCATTTTTCGTTAGATATTTTTTCAATAGTTCTCCGTGACATTTCTAACTAAAATTGCTACCGGTGATAAATTAATTGATCACTGTTACGTCCTTTAAGAACTTTTCTGTATAGTATATTTAATTGTGTTTCCATTTGGTCCCATTTTTGAGGTGTCTTTTTAAATAATTTTCATAGATTATTAGAAATTAAAAGGTAGAAACATGTAAGAAGGACCACAGACAGCAGATAGACAAAAGGATCCTGGAGAAACGATGTAGACGAAGCCATATTATATTAAAATGGGGTATGCGAGACGAGGAATCTATATTTTAAAATCTTAAAACCTATCTACTTCAGCATTTGAACACCTATCACCCACTATATTTGGCAATACTTTCTGCAATACTAAATACGTTATTCAAACTACCACCAAGACGTTTGTATACTTGGGTCTCTCCGCAAGATCAACCGGGATACATAATAAGGAATCAAATTGATTACATAATGGTGAACAAGAGATCCGTAATGGATGCCTATCAGTTACCCCGGCGTTGACGTATCGTCAGATCATATTCCTGTTATTGGTAAATTTAGGTTTAGATTTAAAAATGTTACAAAAAAGAATAGTAACAAAAAATGTGATATGCGAAAACTAAAAGACAAGGAAACAAAGGAGACAGTCGCACGGATTCTTTCAGAAAAGCTAAGAACATGGAGCAAACATATGATTCAGAAGAATCACTCCAGAATATATGTGAAACATTTAACAAGATCAGAGAAGAAGAAGAAGAAAGAAGAAAATCAAAGAATAACAAAAGAATGTACAAAAATATTCAGTCAGAGTGTGAACAGATAGAGTTGTTAGAACAAAAACATGTGTCATTTAATTTGCATAAAAAGGTAAAACAAGCGGCTGGTCTTTAAAAATCCAACACAGCTAGCAAACTGCAAGATCAACAGGGGAACATCATCACAGATAATACAAGAACTCTTTGATGATAATAGGTCCGAACAACCTCCGTCCTACATATGTAATGACCACTTACCAATCACATCAGATGAAGTGGAAAAAGCAATATCACAAACCAAAAGATGGCAAAGCTCCTGGACCTGACAATGCATATGCTGAACTCATAAATCTATTTAACACCGACGGTACTCAACGACTAACAAAAATATTCAATGAAATTTATTTAAACGGAATAATACCAAGATCATGACTGAAGTCAACGTCTTATTGCTGTCTACCAAAGAAAACAAAATCAGTATCCTGCAATGATTTCCGGACCATCCACTTAAACAAAGGATATATAGACTATGCGAAGAAAAATCAGCCGTACACAGTTTGGTTTTCGGAACGCAGTGGGTACGAGAGAGGCTTTAGCATATAAGTGCTATTTCAACGATGTAGAGTTGTGAATTGCGATATTTATGCATGCTTCATTGATTACCATAAAGCGTTCGACATAGTAAAATACGATAAGCTGATAGAGATATTAACAAATATTGGAATACAGACCTGTGCTCTAAGAATTATTAGCAATCTTTGCTGGAATCAAAGATCGTCTATCCGTACAGAGGCAGGAGAATCCGATGATATTAAAATCAAACGTGGGTTTCGACAGGGATGTATACTATCAGCCTTGTTGTTTTACATATACTCTGAGGAAATCTTTTAAGAAGCAGTAGAGGATGTTGAAGCCGGAATTAGAATTAACGGAGAATGTATTAATAACATCAGATACGCGAATGACACGGTGGTATTCGAATCACAGGAATGAGTCAGAGATATGGACTTTCACTGAACATTAAGAAAACAAAATGTATGATGATCTCTGAAAGAATCAGTGGGGCAGTTCAACCAATAGAAAGAGTAAAAACATACGCCTACCTTGGTACAAACGTCAATGAAAATTGGGACCATTCTCTAGAAATAAAATATAGAATAGAAAAAGCAAGATCTGCATTTCAAAAAATGACTAAACTATTCAAATGCTATGATTTATCAGTACTCATAAAAATCAAGTTACTACGATGTTATATCTTTCGTATACTGTTGTACGGAATTGAGTCGTGGACTCTTATAGACGCTACCTGCAAGATAATTGAGGCTTTCGAAATGTGACTTTATCGTAGAATCCTGAACATATCCTATATCGACCACGTTACTAACCAGGATGTTTTGTTAAAAATACAAAAAGAAAAAGAGTTGTTAACCACAATAAAAACAGCCAAAATCGAATACCTTGGTCACATTATGAGGAACAGCGAAAGATATGGGTTGCTGCAATTAATTCTACAAGGAAAAGTAGAAGGAAAACGAGGACCAGGAAGGCGAAGGATTTCCTGGCTAAAAAATCTATGTACGTGGTTTAACACAACGACCACAAATCTATTCAGAGCAGCAGTTTGCAAAATTCAGATTGCCATGATTGTCGTCAACATCCGAAACGAATAGACACTACAAGAAGAAGAAGACCCACTTTCCGTTTGAGATTTTAGGAGTAGTGTCCCCCCACCCCGCTAAAGAGTCCCCCCACCCCGGTTGATGTAATTTAATTGAAATCCAGCATACATATTTGAAATTTTCTATAGAAGCCGAAATATACGTTTTCAAATTTATCCTGGATGTCGTTTTTTAAATATTTTTCCTTGCAGGATGACTTATAGGAGGACATGTCTGAATTCATTTCGCATGTATCAAAAGTACTGTAGCTCTCAAGATTTGATGATGGTCAGTACCTCTCGGTTCTTCTTCATTCTCCTGAGGACCTCAGGACTAATTTGTGAATCAGTCAGTCCGCGAGATCTTAAGTATTCTCTGATATAGTCTCAAATGCTTCTGAAAATATCAAGGTCATCGATTCAACGTCGTAAAACAGAACAGAGAAGAAAATTCACATTAAGTTATTTGTGTTTTTTTCTCGGATAGAGAGCATAGGCACGCAGTGTCTGTGGCGCACCCAGAGGGGGGTTTTGGGGGTTAAAACCCCCCCAGGCCATATAAAGTAAACAATATATAAAGAATAGTAGGAAAATGTAACTTGTCTTTCACACACAATACAAAAAATTCAAAACGCTAATTGAATAATTAAATTACCACTTTAAATATGTAGAACGCAATAATTATTGTATAAATACACAATAATTAATACACAATAATTAATACACAATAATTATTACACAATAATTAATAATATTATATTTAGATATTATATTTAGATATAGATACCTAATATTAGGCTTATGAAAAAGTACACAGAACGAGTCTGTTGCGAGTAGCATGCGCCTACAGGACTGTATCTGCGGCGGCCTTGTGGACTATCACGGGTTGTGTTCCTCTGCATGTGTTAGCAGTAGAAAAGAGAATGAGAGAAGAAAGCATTTGACAACAACTATAAGAAAAGATGAAAGGGAAATATCAATGGAAAGATGGCAAGAAGAGTGGAACAACAAGGAAGATGTTGCCCAGTGGACCAAGATGCTGATCTCGAGCTTAAGGGACTGGGTAAATTGTCTGTTTTAGGGCGTATCCATAGGTTCAGAAAGACAGATACAGAATATTCCGACATTGTTACACAATGCTGAAGTGTAATAGATGTACAGTGGAGAGAAACAGAATGAATAAAGAAATAGGTATGAACCCTATGACTGTAAGAGAGATGATCGTGAATATGACAGGAAATACGGAGGGGTGGAATAGTGTTCACAATTACATCCGAGCAGTCATTAAAAAGAAAGAAGAAGAAGAGAAACACCAACCGGGCCAACGACATAGATAAGATCTAATTGCTATTTTAATAGGAATAAGTCGCAATTGAAGTTTAAAATAAGTTTATTGACGTTTGAATTTTTGATCTTTGATCTTGCACTGATAACTTGTTTATACTCCAACAATTAATAGAAAAAAGAATATTGCTTGGTACCGAAGTACATCTAGCCTTCATCGACCTAGAAAAGGCGTATGATACAGTTCCAAGACTTAAATTGTGGCAAGCTTTACAACTCGACATTAGTCCATACCTTTTAGGAATAATCACAGAAGTATTCTGGGGTAACACTACTTACCTAAAAATCGGATATAGACTATCAGAGCTAATAAAAGTAACTGAAGGACTAAAACAAGGATGCAGTATGTCACCCTTACTGTTTAATTTATATATTAAGGCAGCCCTCCAAAATTGGAAAAACCACTGCCAGGGAATGGGAATCCCTATAGGAAATGACGTACTGTTCTCTCTGAACTTTGCGGATGATCTGAGATGATCTGAGATAGCTCAAGATTCTTATGATCTAGAATTTATGGTAAAGCGTCTATACAGAGAATATTTAAAATGGGGATTACAAGTCAGCATGAAGAAAACAGAATATTTCGTTATCAATTCAGATGCAAGGTTTGAAGTGTTGATAGACGAGGACGTGAAAATCAAAAAAGTGGAAAAATTTAAGTATTTAGGTGCTAAGAACGGCTTGGGAGAAACTGAAATTAAACACCGAATTAATCAGGGACGTAAAATTGTAGGATGTCTGAACTCCTTATGGTGGGTCACAACATTTCCAAAAGGAACAAAAAAAGAATAGGGTAAACCATGGTTGAATCAGTTCTTGGTTATGGCTCTGAAGTATGGACAATTAATGCAGACCTGAAGAGACGATTGATGGCAGTTGAAATGGATTATTTGAGAAAATGTGCTAGAACATCAAGGCAGGAAAGGAAGACCAACGAATTTATAAGAAATAACATTGCTACAGAATGCTACAGAAACGGTCATTGACAGAATAGAAAGAAGATATTCAAAATGCTTTGGACATCTTCTGAGAATGCCTGACGAACGTTGGCCCTAAGAACTTTACAAATGGAAGCCCCCTGGAAGAATAAAAAGAGATAGACCTCGACGCTCACGGAATGAAGGAATTAGAAGAGCGATGGAATCGAGAGATTTGGAGGAGGAGCATGCCTTGGACCGGGAAGATTGGCGGAGGAGAACGGGAATACGGCGAGAGCCGTCTCCAAAATGTATTGTATTTACAAGTTGGATTAATGTCAAACGTCATAAGAAAGATGACATAAGAAAATAGCTTCAGAACAATAGATAAGATCTAGATAAGAGAAGGGAGTGTTCCAAAAATTACGTCAGCCTTACAGCGGCCATCCCACTTTCGGAGTACGGTACGTGCGACAGTCAACTGCGCACATGTAAGAGAGGGTGATTTTAGTTGGTAGGCAGGATAATAGATACCTGAATCTTTGGTACTGCTATCTTTAGTACTTTAAGTTAAACTAAAACCCAAATTTTAGGAGCTCAAAATGGAGGTAGCATAAAAAAAATTTCAAAATGCCTTTTGCATTTTTTAACGTTGATTCCATTATTTGCTGTGGTATATGTGCAGTTACCTTATGGTAGGAAAGCTTTTGACTTAATTTCTGTAAGCTTTTTTTGTTGTCGATATTGTTCTATTTTCTGTATGGTGTTGTACTGGCTGACGATAGGAGGCTTTATTTTTGCCAGTTCTATGTTGGAGTCATCACTTTATTATAAGTGTATTTTAATGAGACTGCTGACAACTCCTATTTGCGCTTGTTAATGTAAAGAAAGCGTTTAAATACATGTCTTTGTAGATAGTTTTACGTGAAATAGTATGTCCCAGAGGGTCATACTTACATTTAGTGATCTTTATGTCAAGAAAATGGAATTGGTTGTCCGAAACTCATCGAAGTGAGAACTGAATTATCTTGTGGATGGAATTAAAGTGTTGTTGGAATTTGAGAGCTTCGAAGTTTCTGTGTAACCAGTATGTTGTCTTCGTATCTGATCCATATTTTTGGCTTTAACTCCGTCTCTTGCAGAGCTTCCTTCTCAATGTTGATCATGAAGAGGTTTGCATAGCCGAAGATAGCTCGGTGCCCATAACGGCACCGACTGTTTGCTTGTAAATATCTCCTTATTATTACCAAATTTAAAAGCAAAACTTAATATAATTAAGTACCATATTATTACACTCAACATCAAAAACAAACTTGTTTCCTTTTGATCTGATTAATATCATAACTAACTTTATTTTCAGACGTAATCCACACTGTTGGTCCACGCGGGGAGAAAACAGATTTCTTAAGAAACTGTTACAAGCATAGCTTAGAAGTGATGCTGGACAACAAGCTAAGAACCATCGCTTTTCCTTGCATATCCACAGGAATCTATGGTTACCCGAATCTCCCAGCCGCCCATGTGGCTGCATATACAGTTCGTAAACATTTAGAAGCTCATGAAGGAGATATCGATAGAGTGATATTCTGCCTATTTATGGAAGAAGATAAGAAAATTTATGAAGAGCTGTTACAGTCTTATTTTCCGTTAGAATAGTTTCTGATGAACTGATACATGACTTTTTGTAAGCATATTGTAATTATAGCTGATTATTATTAGTTTTTTGTATATTTGTAGATATTAATCATTATAAATATCTCAATGTGTAGTGTTTTAACTAGTATAGTAAGTGATCAAATTATTAGAGCCATTTAGTAAAATGAAAATTTTTGTTTTAAAACGCTACAAAATGTGGGAGGGCGGATCAAGTATGAATCAACTTTTGTTAACAACTTTTATGGAATTAGACTTATAATTTATGAACAATATCTTATTTTTCCATAAACAATTTTTTCTCTTTCATCTGAATACATTACTGCCAGCGTCCAGGTAGATTATCTATTCGATTTTCATAAAAACAATGAGTGGAAGTCTTTAAACATTTGTACATGAACTACTCAACTTCATCATCGTCGTCAAAACGTGATTCTTTTAGTACATTACTTAATAGCCTATACAAGAGGTAAAAACATGACGAAAGGTGTGTACTTCGTCAACGATATTCAGCAACAGTCCTAAACAATTAATTAAAAGAAACTTTTGGTAATATTTCTATGTATTTTCAGCAGATTACGGTCATTTATTCACTCTTCCGTTAAACATCTAATAAGTACTCGCTCACTTGTCGCTTACTAATAATTTCTCTGTTGAATATTTCATTTTTCATCAACTTCCAAAAATTTTTCTATCAGATCAAAGCTTAGTTGATTACCAGTTCTTTTGAACACCATTGTCTGTTGTCAATGATGAATTTTTTAACAGTTCTTGCTTGTGTGCTCATACATGTGTAAAGGAATCCTGGACCTGTCCTATAGTTGGTGACATTATAATATTTTCATTTCTTGTTTAATTTTTTTGTTCACATTTTCTTGTTCATTTTTCTTGTTCAATTTTTTTGTTGATTTTTTCGTTAAATGTTGGACAGTTGTTTTGAGAATTTCATTGGTATTTAGTAATTTTTTCCCGTTGCAGTTATCGAGGTTCATTAAAGGTTTCGTTTTCCTCAATGAAGTATTTGGAGTGTAACAAACATACAAACTTCGCCTAATACACACGAAAAGGTAAAATTGCACTGATTTAGCATCGGATTTCCACAAAACTCTAGAAGATAAGGCATGTCCTGTGTACCAGGTCTTTCGGACACAATCGCCGACATGATATTAGTGTTCAGCGACCCCAAAAATCCCTGAGTAATGAGTTTCCACTGATTTTGTATCGAGTTTCCAAAAAAATCCAGGAGACGAGGCTCAGGTGCACCAAGTGCCTTGTAGAACATCGCCGTCATTATGTTAATGTTCAGTGATCCCAAAATCCTCCGAGTAGTAATATTCATTTCCGTCAATTATTTCCGATTTACAAATTTATCATTTTTATCACTTCCAAATGCACTTTCAAAAATGCACTTTCCTTGTTTAATAATGCAATTTTAATTTCCACATAATCATTTTTGTTCACACATTTCCTGAAACTCATACGAATGGAATGCAAAAAGTTTCATTGAGGTCCACCCTACTGCAAAAATTTGGTAGACTTTAACGTCAACAGTGTTGCCAAGTTTTACACAAAAATTTAAATGTATAAGGCGGCTATAATAGTTTGATAATCTCTAATATGAAAAGACTGTGTTCAGATTTTTAATTAATCGACTTATTATATTTTAAGATTGGTTTTAAAACTTGGCTGTGTTCCGAAAGACAAGAGGCCATATTAAATTATTAAAGAAAATGAACTTTGTTTCAATTATTTAAAGCTGTATTTTAAACGCACACCATGTCGATATTATTTGAAAAACTAAAACATTGGTTTTAGCTTTTCAAGTTATTTTTGAAAACCAATTAATAGCATTCACGATAAATTGGATCTTCGATGGTAAAAAAACGTTAAATAACTTTTTTCTTTCATATGCATAAACTTATGTAATTTTTCTATCATATGTACCATACTTTTAATTATGTAATTTACTAAACTACCTTTTTCTCCTCTTGTCAACATTTCTTTTGCCGTTTATCGAATATGGTAATTCGAATAATGTTTTTATCCGCAGTTAAACAAATATAATAAACCAGAAATAAAAATATTCATAAAGTACTGTGAAGTCAGACTGTCATTTTTGAGGTCATCTGCATTTTATACAAATAAATTAACAATAACTGCCTGCTGGCAAAAACAACACAACCATATAATATGGTTGAAGTTCTAGAATATTTTTCTCTCATATTAATTATTGTACCTACTGTTTTTAAATTTTATAATTAGTAGATAATAAAACTTATTTTTATGACATGTATTCTTCTTTAGGTATCTCTTATTGTCAAATAACTAGTTAGTAAACTAGTTACTATAATGTCAAGTATTTTACGATATTTTGTATTTGTTAAAATAAAAATATTTCTGATCCGATTGTTTTTAATGAGCCGGCCTTTTACATATTAGGATATATTCTGAGGTGTAATTTAGATTTAATTATTGAGTTCACACAGCAACTGGTGTTTGAAATTCAGATATCCAGAACAACTACAAGCAACCTCACCAAAATATGAAAAAATAATAGACAAAAAATTCTAAGATCAATGTCGTACGACCCTGGCTTTCCATATATTATTTAGTTCCTTTAATTCTTCCGAAACCTGGACCATTAAAACTGCAAATCATAAAAAAAATTACGCGTCTCAAGTGTGATATTCGAGAGACGAATGCTTCAAATACCTTTGAGAAGAATAAACACATCTTGGCGTCACCCTAGCTTTTCTCTTCAGTACCGACCTCCTGAAGGGAGTAGTGAGTAGTGATCGTGTGTGATCCGTCTCCATAGATTTCTATCTCTGGTCTTTTGCAACTTCCTGTAGGGTGAATCCATCTCGTTGGAGATCTTCCTCATGGTCTTCGGTCTTCCATCTTCCCTTGAATGTCTGACCGCATTACACGCCCAAAATATTTTACGTCTGGTAGTTAGTGAGTCTCTTACAGATCTTCAGTTCTCTTAGAATAGAAATTATTTGTTCTACGATCGGTCCATGAAATTCGCAACTTTCTTCTCAAGCAGAACATTCCAGTGGCGTCTATTTTTCTCCTTTCAATTGCCTTAATGTCTAAGACTCGCATCCATATATGAGTACTGGAAATATTAATGAGTTGACCAATCTCAGTTTTAGGGTTTTTGAAATATTGGGGTCTTTCCATATTTTGGTCATTTGTCAAATCTGTCAATTTTGGTTATATGTGGATGATTGTTGTGTTGCCTATCTATAATCATAATTTTTGTCTTATCCATATATCCAGACCAAACCTTTTACTCTCATTTTCAACCAACTTACACATACCGCATGTTAAAGATATCGGTCGGTATCACTCGGGACTTGTTTTAATATATATATATATATGTGGCTAAACACCCCTTTAGGGGTTACGCCGCTTACGCTCTCTAGATCTATGTTTTGAGGTAGATCAGTCCTCATGTTCCTTATTTAATTTTCTCAGTTATTTTTCTCCATTGTGTCCTATCTCTGGTTTTTCCTTTCCACTGTCGTATGCCCGCCTTGTTGAGATCATTTACAACTTCTTGTAACCATGTAGATCTTGGTCTTCCACGTCTTCTTTTGCCAGCTGGTGTCCATTCCAATATTGAGAATATCGTCGTAGTTGATCCTGATCTCCATACGTGTCCTAGCCATTTTGCTCTTTGTTGTTTTATTTTACACACTATATCTTCCTTAATTTCTTCCAGTAGCTCAAGGTTCGTTCTTTGTCTAAATTCATTTTCATTTATTTTTATTGGTCCCAGTATTGCTCTTAGTATTTTTCTTTCTTGTATTCTAAGGTTTTCCTCTTGTTTTTTTGTCATGCTGAGGGTTTCGGCTGCATACATCATCGTCGGTCGAATTATTGTTTTGTATACCTTCATTTTCGATTTCTTACTCAATAGTTTATTTTTTAGTAATTTCTTATTTGCATGGAAGGTCTTATTTGCTGTAATAATCCTTTCTTTGATTTCTGTTTCTCTTTCTCCATTGTTTGTTATTAATATTCCCAAGTACTTAAATTTTTCGACTTCTTCAAAAATGTATTCGCCTAGTCTAACCTTTTTGTTTTCGAAGTTTTTATCAAATCTCATTATTTTTGTTTTTTCTTGGTTTATTTTTAATCCCATTACTTTTCCTTCTGTTACCATTTCATTTAACATTTTTTCCATTGTTTTTCTATTTTTTGTTATTAGCACAATATCGTCAGCGTATGCTATTATTTGTCCTTCTCTAGTTCTAAGGGTACCTTTGTTTATTTTCCTGACGATGTATTCCAGGGCAAGATTAAACAGGGTTGCTGATAACGAATCTCCTTGTCTAACCCCTTTATTTATGACAAATTCTTCTGTGTCTCCTACTTGAGTTTTTATACTCACTACAGTTCTACTCATTGTCATTTTTATTAATCGTCTTAATTTGTTTTGTATTCCCATTTCTTTCAGAGCTACCATTAATTTTGATCTTTTTATTGTATCAAATGCTTGCAGAAAATCTATAAAAAGCAGTTCAATTTCTATTTTATATCCATGAGCTTTTTCCATAATTTGTTTAACTGTATGTATGGCATCTGTTGTAGACTTTCCCTTAATAAATCCGCATTGATAGTGTCCTATGATATTCGTCATAGCGTTGGTCAGTCTTCGATGTATTAAGGTCGACATAATTTTATATGCTGTGTTTAATAGCGTCAGTCCTCTGTAGTTATTACACATTTGTTGGTCTCCTTTTTTATGAATCGTGATAATTTGTCCTTTGTTCCATTCTTCCGGCATTTTTTCTTCGTCCCATATGTCTTTTATTAAATTGTACAGTTTTTCTTTTAATTCTTCACCACCATATTTTATAAGTTCCATATTGATCCCGTCTGATCCTGAAGATTTACCATTACGGCTGCTATTTATAATTTCCTCAACTTCCTCTTTTGTTGGTCTTTCTAGCTGGTTTCCTAACATCATTGTCTCTTCTTCTACGTTTTCATTTAGGTCTTGATCTTCTTGCTCTGTTAATAATTCTTTAAAATAGTGAGTCCAAATTTCTTTATACTCTTCATCATTTTCTGATACTTTTCCATTTTTATCTTTTATGCCTTTTATCTTTCCTTTAAAAGTTTTGTTTTGCTCGCTAATTTTCTTATAAAATGCTTTTGTGTTTCTGTTCTTACTTTCTTTTTCTATTTCTTTTATCTTATCATCTAACCAGGCACGTTTAATTTTCCTTATTTTTTTCTTACATTCATTCCTTATTCTATTGTATTCTTCCCTATAATCCTGTCTATTTGTTCTTATCCACATTTGTCTAATTTCTATCTTCTTTTTTAGCATGTTATGGCATTCTTCATTATACCATTCTTGTTTTTTTTTGTTTCTTTTTATTCCTATGTGTACATCCGCTGTTTCATTTATACATTTTTTTAAATTTCTCCATTCTGTTTCTATATCCTTTGTATATTTACACTGTTCCTTTAGTTTTTTGTTCATGTCATCAGCATACTTAATCCTTATGTCTGGAGCATTCAGTTTTTCTACGTACCATTTGTCTTTCATTGTCGTGTTTTTTAGAGTTCTTTTGACTTTTTGTTTTACCTTTGCAGTCACCATAAAATGATCTGTGTCTGCATGCGCACCTCTGTAAGTTCTCACGTCCGTAACCGATGTTTGTTTCCTTCTTGTAATCAGAATATGGTCTATTTGGGACCATGTTTTTTGGTCTGGGGAAATCCATGTTACTTTATGGTATTTAGGATGTTCGAAATTTGTACTAATGATAATCATATTGGTACTAGCTGCTAGGTTACATAATCTTTGACCATTGTCATTTGTTTTTTCGTGTAATGTGTGTTTACCTGCTACTTGGTTAATGTAGTCTTCCTTACCTACTTGGGCGTTAAAATCTCCCATTACCAGTATTGTGTCTTCTCTAGGTAAATTCTCCATTTCTCGTTCAAGTTCCTCATACATTTTGTCTTTTTCCTCCGCAGCAGCACTTTCAGTTGGAGCATATACGTTTATGATTGATATATTAAATGGTTTGGCGTTAATTCTCAGGTAAGCCATACGTTCATTTATTGGTTTAAATTGCATAATGTTATTTTTTATTTTTCCCATAATTATGAAAGCAACTCCATATTGACCTTGTTTTCCATGTCCCGAATACTGTAGTGTGTAGTTTTTTTTATTTATTTCTCCTTGACCTGCCCATCTAATTTCTTGAATCACTTGTTTTAATACTATTAGGTTTTTGTATAGGTATTACTGTGGATTCATGCCATTTTTCAGGAAATTTGTGCTGTAGCCAAATAATATTAAACAGATCCAGAAGTTGTTGAGAGGGGTTACTAGAAGAAGGCGTTTGATAAAAATACTATGAATATCGTCCGGACCAGCGCCAGTTTCTTTAAGATTTGATAATGCTTCTGTATACTCTAGTTGAGAAATAGGTAAATTTAACAGTTCATCTGTGTTAGGTATAATGCTAATTTTCTTATTTTCTGCTTGCTGTTTGTAATTAATAAAATATTTTTTATAATTAATATTACTGGATCGGTTTTTGTATGTGTTAGCAAAGATTTTGGCAATCTCAGTATTACTAGTAACTCCATTTCCATTTATCTCGAGATTTTTAATATTCTGATTGATATTTAATTAAGATATTCTTCGGACTTTGTTCCATACTTCAGTCCTTCAGTCATGGGAGTGTTTGCATTTAACGTTGATATATATTGAGTCAATGACTGACGTTTGGCATTTCTACTTGTCTTTTTAGCTATAGCACGTTATTTTGTGTATTCAATTTTATTCTTGTTAACAGTTTTGTAGCGCTTGTATTTGTTAAAGCTCCTTGCTAGATTAGACTGCTGTTTTGCATTCATGATTCCACGATGGGACAGGGTTGCGTAGTTTTATGCATGTAGTCTTTCCTATTGCAAGGTTCTTCAGTGTCTCGTTTATATTGGAGGTGCTTTTAAACGTGGTCATACTGTTTTCGATTAAATTTGAAAAAAGATTCCAGTTAGAGTTTTTTAAATTTCATTTTGGAGTAAATGTCTGTCCACATTGGTTTTTGTTAGGTATTCAATAAAAAGTGGATAGTGATCACTGTTGTATGAGAAGTCGAGCTTATCCCAGATTAGCTGTGGGGTCAGACCGGGTTCGTATATCGTAAGGTCTACCGAAGATTTACCGTTTTGTATATGAAATCTAGTGGGCCTGTCGTCGTTTAAGATTGAACGGATGTTCAAATATCTCTTCCAGCAGTCTTTCCCTAGTATTTATAGTAGAAGAGTCTCATAAAAAGTTGTGGGCATTAAAATCGCCCAAAATAAGTCTGGGTTGAGGAATTTGTTGTATGAGTTCAGTTAATACTTCTGAGTCTATAATAAGTTGATGAAGGTAGTTATAAGCTACAAACGCAGATATTTAGACTTAAGTTAAGTTTAATGCCAATTGCTTCTACATTAGGTTTACTTAAAATTCGTTTTAATGGACATTGTGGACATGTCGGGTTTTGAATTTAGACGACTGATATGATAATTATATGATAATTTAAAAAATATAACATCTGACGTAATCGTAAATTTGAAACGTGGTTGGACCGTGGCATGTTGTCATAGGTCACCACAGGTCTTCAATATTTCACATTTAAAAAACTGTCAACGTCAACTTACTTCTATTTAACCTAAAATAAGTGGTTTTCTTAATCGGTTCTTAATACGGCAAATAATAAAATTAATTATAATAAAATTAGATACTCTAACGATGAAGAAAATAGTAATATGTACAATTTTATTCTATTTATTTTCAGTCGCCCAATCGAATCTAGAAGTAGTTCAAGATGAAGAGTTAATGAACTTAATCAGAACTGAAAAATATGTTATAGTGTTATTTTCAAGAAAGTACTGTGAATCATGTGATAATTATGAAAATGAGTTAACTGGTCTCAGGGAAGACTTGGTAGAAACCTTAAATGCATGGGTTGTGAAAGTCGAAGATAGTCAATTAACCAGATTGTATAGTCCTGATAAAGAACCAGTATTGGTATTTTTCCGACACGGCATTCCATTATTGTACGATGGTCCTTTAAATGATGAATTAATTCTACATACATTTACAACAAATAAAGAACCTATATCTAAAGAGTTAACAGACAATACATTTGAACACTTAACTCAAGCTGCAACTGGTAATTTTGTTTTCTTTATATTTAAAACTCAATTTGTATTTTTTTATTGAATCCTGTTTACTTCCCTCATTATCACTTGTGGTCTGTGGCCTCACAGTTGCTCTTCTAGGGGTTGTTATATATCATTCATATGCTAATGAAATGGGCTCCTAATACATATAAGTATGTATTAAATAAATGTTAAGAATGTAAATTTTAAATTTGCTTTGTAGATCCTGCTAATGTTACTATAATCTACAGTAGTCTGTTAATTTTCAAAATTCATACTCCAATGTTTTGCTGATATACTCCCATGTTTTGGTGATCCTCTCCCAAATAAAATGCATAACTAAAAACTACATGTATTGAAATATTTAGCACTATAATCATTTTTGACTGATGATTTGGTGGTGTTTTTATTTATTATTTATATGATGTGATAGGTTTGGGGTAAAATTTGTTAAGGGACATCAAGGAAACTGAATTTCTTAATTTATTTATTCAAATTATAGAATACAAGTTCTATTACTGTTTCACAAAAAAGTGAGTTTTATAGAGATATATCTAGATTATTTTTTCTTTTTAGAGGAGATGTTGCTGCAGTTGATCCTTTAAATGTCATATACTTCCATAATGAATGAATGAGGATTTTAACCCAATATTTAAGTCTTATTTTGCACTGCTTGTTTTGCATTGTAAAATTTGTGAATATAATTGATTAAGAGGCATCAAGGAAACTTGATTTCTTAATTTATTTATTCATATTTAAAAGTTCTACTACTGTTTCACACAAAAAACTGAGTTTTATGGAGATATATCTATATTAGTTTTTTGTTTTTAGAGGAGATATTGCTACAATTGGCAAAACTTCAGAAACAAACAATTCGAGAACACAGCATATAAACCCTGATAATAATGCACCTTTACATACTTAGTAACTCAATAATTTTAAATTAATCACCCTATACTTTATAACTTTATCAAAATAATAATTGTCTTTTGTGAGGTACCCTGTATTTGTTGAAATATTTATTAGTTTGGTTGTTTGGTCCAGAGTTATGGAGGTAATTCATGTGATGTCCTTAAGGCCAGGTTCCTCCAAAAACTGTGTTTTTTTAAATAAATTATATTTATAGTGCAAAAGATATTTGAAAATCACACTTTTACAGGTGAAACTACATACAATAAATTACATGAAATTTTTTTTCTTTTTTTTTATATGGTGGCTCTGAAAATGGCTGCCCAAACTCCTCCAATTTGTTGGTGGGTGTAATCATTTCTTGATTCGAAAGCAAAAAACAAAATGGTTTTATACTTTGTTTCGAATTGGCTATTATAATTGGTGTTACAATGAGACATTTTCACTGAAAAAAAAAATGGCGGACTTTTGAGTATTTCGGCCTTTTTGTTTCACTTTAAATTACTTATAACCTTTTTAAATAACACTGAATATTTTTAGTTGTATCACCGACCATAGAGAGATATGCAAAGAATAAAATGCTGGTTGGTGCATCTTGATAAGTGCAATAGTTTCAAAATACAAGTGATACCCACTTGAAAAAACATGCTTTCGAGAAAGGCCCATTAAAATAAAAACCTGGTCCGCTTGAGTTGCAGGATAAACTGCTTGGAGCTCTCCACTCTTCCTTCTTCCCTACCTACTTTAAGGTCGCGCGAGCGTTTGGGACTAATTCTATACTATTCCTAAGAGTATTTTTTAACAATTTTTGAAATTTTTTTTTTCGATTTTTTGAAAATTGTTTGGGGGAACCTGGCATTAAGTGCTATTGGCTACACTAATTCACCTAGTTGTTTTTTGCCCTTATACAGTTGGATTTATAATTGGTAATTTTTTTTATATTAATATTGTTGTGGATATCTCTTTCCCACAACATAAGCCAAGACCTAGGATTTTAAAATGACTGACTATGAAAGACTGATTTACCAATCTTTGTCGGAGCAGGTACTAATTAGATGTTGAAGTAAATTGTACATTTTTCAGTTTGAAAATTAACTTTATTTTGTTTGATCACATTTACGAAAACACTTATTTTTACCAAAGTTGTGTTCAACAAAGTACTTAATTTAAAACTTAACTTCTTGCTATGTTTTTGAGTGTATACTAATGGAATGGTGAACTCGAACATAGTATACATGGTTCGTGGTGAGACTATTCCGCTTGGGACATTGAGAACTGAGTAGTAGGTTACTACCCAAATGGGGCAATTTATAGCGAATTTGTGCGGTGAACCCGCCTTTAACGGACTTTTTAACAACTGTAACAAATGTTTGTAATGGGCATTTTTTATCGTTTTCTATTTTGTAAAATCAAAGCAATAAAACCCTTTTTATAATCGACTGTTAAAAACCTTTTAGTAAAATAAGAAAACAAAAAATAGAAATGTGTGTGATTTATGGTTGACAGTTACAGAATTAAAAGTTGATAAAAAAAAATAAGAAATATTGAGAGAAATATGTTTCGGCAATATGTTACAAGGCTGTTACAAATATATTTATATACTGGTTCTTTTTGATAATATATGGATCTCATTATTGGTCTTTAATAGAAATTTCAGGTATTATAGTTTACCTATAAATAAAAAAAATTTATTTTAGGTTCAACTACAGGTGATTGGTTTGTAATGTTTTATACTTCTGAATGTGTAGAATGTACTCGCTTGCAAGCTAGATGGGAGGCAGTTGGAGCCCACATTAAATCTAGAATAAACATTGCTAGGATCAATAAAGCAGGAGATGGAGCTATAACTGGACGTCGTTTTGAAGTAGCAAATGTTCCATCATTCATATTATTTAGACAAGGAAAATTGTACCGTTATCACCTACAAAAGTATGATGTTCAGTCTTTAGTTGATTTTGCTCAAAGTTGGCACAAGAATGTAACCCCAGAGAAAGTACCTCTACCAAAGTCCCCATTTGATGACTTTGTTGCAATGGTTGTAGAATATATGAGGGAAAACCCATGGTTGTGGCAACTGGGAGGTGGAACTTTTGCTTTGGGCTTGTTGGGATCATTGTTTGCAAGATTTTTCCAGAAATCAGCTCCAGAAAAGAAAAAATCGGATAAAAAATCCAAGGAAAAATCTAAAAATAAGTAATAAGTTGACCATGTTAAAACATTTATTTTTGTATACAATTAAAAAAAATAAAGATTATTTGTTGCCTAAATTTGTCTCGTAAGAATCATAATGGAAACTTCTATTTTTTTTTAGGAAACCAAAAACTATAACAAAATTCATAATCTTCCTTTACCACATATTCTTATAAACAATAAAAATAGGTGCACAGGATAAGTTTACTCAAAATTAGTTAAAAGTTTTCAGTAGTAAACTCTAAATATACAAGTATAATTTAAAAAATAATAAGTATTTAAGTAATCTTTTTTGTATGTGTACCCAGCCTGGTTATAGTAGATCGGTGTAGGGCCCATTTATAAGCCCTTCATACACTTAGACCTCCTAAGGTGGATCCATTGTATCACACCTATCATACAGACTAGGCCCATAGGGACCTGGTCTTCAGTGTTTCTGGGGCCTAGGTAGAATCTATTTTCTACAGCTAATATACTTAAGTTAAAAGTGAACCTAACTTTTTTATTATGAGTCTTGGCCATTTCATCAATCACAAACTTATTAAAATATTTTTTTATTATAACTTTATCTTAAACTCTATCAAAATTAATTTTTTTTTTGAATGCAAGCAATTTTGATATACGAGTTTATTAAAGCTATCGTCGTTTCTCGTATCATACCTTTGAAAACTTGCAATCCTACCAATCATATGCTTTTAACCTTATCTCCACAGTCTCCTTGGTCTACCTCTTTTCCTGCAGTTGGTGGGGATCCACTGTAATATTTGCTTTGTCCACTGTTGATGTTGATGAATCATTTTTTTGATCTGGCCATACCATTTCAGCCTTTTGCATTTTATAATTTTGAGGATGTCAATATCTGCCTATAAGCCCTTTGATTTTGTATGTATGTATGTACAGCGTTAACAGGCCTTTTAGGCCCATTGCTGGATGGATAATTTCCATAGTTTTCTATTCTTAGCTAACAGCTTCCAATCTCTGATTCCCATCTCTCTGACATCTTCCATCACTGCATCTCTCCATTTCTTTCTTGGTCTTCCTCTCTTTTTTTGCCCTCAGGTACTCTCCAAGCAATATTCTTGACTAGTCTATTACCTTGCATTCTTTCTAGATGGCCGAGCCATTCTAGTCTACGTTTTTTCACCACATTTGTTATTGTAGGGTTAGCATACAACTGATACACTTCTGCATTAGTTCGTCTTCTCCATTCTTCCTCTACTACTTTTCCACCAAATATTCTGCGAAGTATCTTTCCCATGCTTCCAATGTGTTCTGTACGGTTTTGTTCATAGTCCATGTCTCGGCAGCGTATAGCATTGTGGGTCTAATTATAGTTTTGTATACTCTTATTTTTGTATTACGAGATATATCTTTGGCCTTAATTATTTTGCTCATGGCTCCAGCACACCTGTTGCTCTTGGTCAGTCTCAGGTTGATTTCAGTTTCTTCTTTACATGTCTGATCAATAAGAGTACCTAAGTACATATATTCGTCCACCTTCTCGAATTCTACAACTGATCCATTCTCCACCTCCAATTTAAAGGATCCCCTGGTGCTTATTCCTTTTTTGCTCGAGATCTCCATGTACTTCGATTTATTAATATTAACTTTCAGTCCCATTTTAGAGCTTTCCCGAATCAGTCTTTTTGTTATATTTGATAGTTCTTTTCCATTTCTTGCAATGAGAACCACATCATCAGCGTATCCTAAGCATTGGTGCTCCTTGTATAAAATAGTACCGGACCTATTTATCCCACTAATCCTTACAATTTTTTCTAGAACTATATTGAATAGCAATGTAGACAACGGGTCTCCTTGGCGAACACCTTTTTTCACTTCGAATTCTTCTGAGACTGGTTTGTCTAATTGTCATTTTTACCAATCTTATTATTTTTTCTGGCACTTGGAATTCTTTTAGTGTTTCTATTAACTTGTTTCTGTTTATTGTATCGTAGGCAGCTTTGTAATCAATGAAAAGTACTTGTGCTGAAATGTTGTATTCATAGCAATTGGTCAGGATTTGTTTTAGCATAAAAATTTGATCGGTTGTTGATCTTCCTTTCCGAAATCCTCCCTGGTATTCTCCTAGATTCTTCTCTATATATATTTCTAATCGTTTTTTAATTAGTATGGCGAGTACTTTATACATTACTTCTAATAAGGATATTCCTCTATAGTTTGTGCATTCAGTTCTATCTCCCTTTTTGTGTATAGGAATTATAATCGACTTATTCCATTCTTGAGGCATTTCTTCGGCATCCCATACTTCTAGTATTAGCTCACCAAGTTTGTTTATTAAGACCTCTCCTCCATATTTTATGTTCTCCGCCACAATGCCGCTCTCCCCGGGACTTTTTTGGTTTTTCATATCTTTTATTATTTCTTCAATTTCTTCTCTTGTGGGCTTTGGTATTTCTTCTATTACTATTTGAGGTCTAGGAACATAACAATTTTCTTCAGTAGTCACTTCGTCATTTAGTATCTCTTCGAAATATTCTTTCCACCTTTCACATATTTGGTCTTCATCCACTATCAGGTTTCCTCGCTTATCTTTTACATTCATCGTTCTTCTCTGGTACCCAGTTTTAATGTATTTTACTTCTTTATAAAAAAAATTTATTTCATTTTTCTTGTAATTTCTTCAATGCGCTTAATTTTATTCTCCATATACTTTCGTTTCCGCTCCCTTAGGATTCTCTTTACTTTTTTTCGTTGTACGGCATACCTTTCTAGGTCGTCTTGTTTTTGCGAACGTAAACTTTTTTATCTCAAATCTGATCTTTTTTTTTAATCTGTTCTGCATTCGTCATTGAACCAGTGGTTTTTTCTAAATCTTTTTGCTCTTGGTATGTTCGTCGACGTAGCTTCCTTTATAGTGTTTGTCATTTTCAAGAACTTTTGTTGGCCCTTTGATTTTAATATTCCTTATTCTTTCTTTTCTAGTGAATTGGCAACATGTTCGCCAATAACATAGGTATACTCCATTCGCTTAGCTCGGACAAATTTTGACAGATTCATTGTCGGAAACCTACAACACAACAATTCCTACTTCTCAGTATTAATAGCTCAAGTATCCTACTATTGCAGACTTCTTTCTTTAAAAAAAGAAGAATTATTCTAAATAGTGGAAGTGTATACAAAACCCATCAAATTTTGGGTAGTAAGTATATATTTAAAAAATATATCTTTAGTTGATATAATTTAACAACTATTTATTACATGGTGCAGATAAATAAATATTGATTATCGGTAATTCGCAAAGTTTTATTTTATTTACTATTTAGTTTGCTTACTATTGATATTGGCTATGAGTACGTGTGCTAGGTTGTATAGTAATTTCCATTAACACTTTTAGGCTGTCAAAAAGTAACTAACTTAGCAAAAAAATAATTACTAAATTCACTAGACAGTTCGGACTGGGAATAGCGAACCGAGAATAGCAATACTTTCTGTGATACTTTTTGTATATTATGTATTTGTATTTTTGTGTAATGAGTGATGTGGTTATTTCAGAGTATACTGCTGAATTACCTTGTCCAATTCTAGTTGCTATTTGTTTTGTATTCCGACCATCGGTTGTAATGCTTACACTGAGATATTTATAGCTATCATTCACATGATGAATTGTTTGCAAGTGCGAGTCCATTTTTAATAGGTGGAAAACCAATGTGTGAAAAGAAATTATTGTGATAAAGGGTATCTTGAGTGTCCTCTTTCTCTAAATCCCTGTGCTCCATTGCCTTCTTGATACTTCCACTCCAGGATATTCTTGGTCTTCCTCTTTTACGCCTTCCTGGTGGATTCCATCTAAATACTCTACTGGACCATCTACTTTCTTCCATCCGTAGATGTCCAAACCACTTGAGATAACTCATATCCTATCAGTTAACATATTTTTTTTCATTTTATCTATCTCTAATAGCCTCGTTGGTAAAATAGTCTATCTCTCCTATATCTAACGTTCTCTTTGCTTCAGCATTGAAAGCCAACACTTCACATCCAAATGTTACGACAGAGTCTACAACTGCTCTTTTAATCTCAATCTTTATTTTCTGTGTTATATGTCAGTCCTACCATATTGATTTAAGACTTCTAATTACATTCTTTCTTTTATCTCTTGCCCTAGTTCTTCTGTTGTCAAAATTGCTCCTGGATATTTAAACGATTTTACTGTGTTGTCTCTACGATATTGTCAATCTTTTTCTTCCCGCCATCTTTATGCCTTGTAAAAGCGTCGAAACATTGTCAATCGAAACCTTAAAATTATCTTGAGTTTAGCACTAAACATTCTGTTTTTTTGCAAACTTACGTTTTTTTATATGCTCCGTATAATCTTCTCAGCATAAAATCCAGACCATCAGAGTCATGTACAATAACAGCTTGTTCATGTGCGAAGTTGATGCCAGTTAAGTAGTCATCTTCTACTCGTATCTCCATACTTTCACAGCTGTGTCTCTACTGATATTAAACTCATTCTAAATAAAGGTTAAATAATAAAGTAGATGTACTTTTTTTTACTTATTGGCTTTGGCTTGGAAAATTTAGCCACGTAATTACATATGAATATTAGTATTCATTCATACAGGATTGTACAAGGAGGACACTTTTTACGCTCAGGGATTCATAAGAGCGGCTTTACTTTAACAAACAAGACATAAACACGGTTAGTTAGGTGGGCAACATATATGGTAAACATACCATACCATACTCATACCTTTAATTTTTACAAGAAATATAATGATTTTAAAATTTTTTATATTGTCTTCACTTAATAGAAGATTTACGTTTATTGGTGTACTTAAACCCTCTTTTATCAATTCTTTTAGGAGCCACGTGCTTGTCTTACGATGTAGTGGGCAGTTGAAAAATATGTGATTTAAATCAGCTATACTAATTCCACACTCACATCGGTCTGTTGGGAGAACTCCTATTTTGTGTAGATGTTTCGGAAAAAATTCATGATCTACTTTTAATCTTAAGACAGTTGACACTGTGTTTCTGCTTAGCGTAACATTTTTGTAAAATAGTTTTACAGCTACTGTTGGTTGTAATTTGTATAAATTAGTGCCTGTGCTTTCACCATACTGAATCCATCGTCTGTCCCATTTAAATTTAATATGTTGTTTGATATAGGCAAGTAGGTCACATGTGTTGAATTCGTCTATCATCATATGTGGGTGCTGTAATGGATTTTTAGCTATAGAATCAGCAATAGTATTGCCAAAAATATCTGAGTGTCCCTTAACCTATACAAATTTAACACCATATGGATCTGATAGTTTTATTAACTTTTGAAAAATTTCTAATAATAATATATTTCTGTTGATTGTGAATTTAAAGATTTGTAAGGAGTGTAATACTGACAGTGAATCACTGCATATGACAATTTTGTTCCACTGGTTTTCACAGCACAATTCAACTTCAGCAGAAAAGATGCTGGATTGAATATTTAAAATAAATGATTTTTTAATCTTCATTTTTGGTACAAAGTAAGCACTGGTTGTACATATTGGTGATTTTATCCCGTCTGTATAGATCACAATATGGTCTGAAAAGATTTCAGATGCTAGAACTAGGGTGGCTCCATTTGGAGTGCTTTTCATCAATCCTAACACAATTCTTAGAGCTATAAATTGGATTCTATCAAGTTTACGTAAATTGGTTATGCTAGCTGACCCATATACCAAACAGCAGTAATCTATAATAGATCTTATATAGGCTCGATAAAATTCAATGCAATGTTTTGATCTGCACCCCATGATCTCTTACACACCATTTTAAGAGAATTAGTACCTTTTTCGCAGCGACCAATTATATAATTAATATGTTGAGTCCAAAGCAATTTTCTGTCAAGTACGACACCAAGATATCTAAATTCCGAAACAATTGGAATATCATTGCCATGTAAGGTTACAGCGTGATCTTTAATAGGGTGTTTTATTGAAAAAAATACTACGGCACATTTTTGGTACGAAATATTGAATCCATTTAACTAAGTCCAATTATCCAAGTTGTACATAATATGTTTGAGTTAATTAGTGCTTTTATTGTACGTTTTCTTATGTGAGTAGATGACAATATCATCAGCATATTTTAAGCAAACAATATTGGGAGACCATAATTTGTGCAAATCGTATGTGTACAAATTAAAAAGAAGTTGACTTAAAACAGCTCCCTGTGGAATACCTTTTGAAGTAATCTTGGGTCCAATAATATTCTTATCGAAGTAGACGTACTGCATGCATTCTTGTATTAACCTTTTAGTTGGAAATATAACTTCGGAAAACATATTGTCAACACGAATGTAGGTCTTGTTGTTTATGTATATTTCTTTCAAAATATTGATTATCGCCTGCTCAAATTTAAGTTTGTGTAAAGATTCCTATCATTTTTATGTTATTACGTTATCATAAGCCTTTTCTACGTCTATAAACGCGATGTGCGTTTCTTCTATCAAATGTCGCTTTTCTAAGATTAGTTGCATAATAAAGAGATTATCAACAAATACGCTGACGGATCTGAATCCACTTTCGTTTTCACTTATCTTTTGTTGTCATTTTAAGTCTTTGTTATATTGCAAAAGATTCTACTAGCTGCTAACTGATAATCCTTTGCAGTTGGCAGGATCATTTATTTTTTTCTTTCTTCTATAAAGAACTTATACTTAGTTATCCATAAAAATTAAATTTCAAAATTTTTACCTCTCACCCCCAAAAATTATTCCATTTACGAAGAAACTTAAAACAAATTTTTATTGAAATCCGAAAATATTTATATCCTTTAAATAAAGGTGGTCCCCGGTCCCTGAAATTTTAGCTTAGCCCCATGCAATTGAAATTAGTCGTTTAGTAAGAATTTCAACCAATAATGTAAAAGATTTAAAAGAAAAGATATTAATAATTCATCAATCATTAGCTACAATTATTCCCATCGGTTCCACTGTTTATTTCCATCTCCCCTAATAGTGAACTTTTCCTCCATGGGCGTAGCCGGTGCGACGTCTGGTTTCCCTTTCTATTGACGAGTTCTTTTCAGTTTGAAGCGAACGTTCGTGTTTTGCTGTTGTTGAATTTGCTACGTTTTTGCTGCTGGACCTGGAGTTGTTTTGCCTTTTCCTTACAATTTTCCCATTTCATCGTGATACATAATGAATAAAAAAAAAAGTAGATAGACGTATATTAGGATCGTCTTCTTCTTCCTTCTTGTATGTAGGCTTTAAAGTCTGTTTCTTCTTCAATATTAGTCTCCTGAATTGTTTAAATTATCACACCATCTTTTTCTTGGTCTGCCAATACTTCTTCGTCCATTTGGTGACTTATCTCGTGCTATTCGTACTATCTTATCTTCTGCCATTCTACTAATATGTTCGTTGCGTCCGTTTCGTCACCTATCCATTTATGTCTTCTATATTGCATGCTCTTTTTATGTTTTCGCTTCTCTTCCTATCCAACAGACTTTTCCCTGATATTCGTCGGAGTATTTTCATCTTTGCTGTTTCTAGTAGTCGTCTCGTTTTAGATATGCCAGGTTTTGTCTCCGCCGTGTATGTTAATATAGGTCTAATTGCTGCTTTATAGATTTTTGTTCTTGTGTCTTGTCTTAGGTGTTTGTTCTTCCAGATTATGTCGAATTTAAATTTTACATCGTAGTGTGCATTTAGATGTTGTCATACATTTGGTTTTTTCTGCTGATATTATCATATTGTATCTCTTGGCTGTTGTATTGAAGATGTGTGTTAATCTTAAATCGAATACTCTCTAAGACGTCGTCGTATGTAACACATCGAAGTCTACAAATTCAGGTTCGAGACGTGCATGCTATATAAATTAATACTGAAATTGTTCGCGAGCGACTTAGAGAGGCTGACTGGGAACGAGTGCTATTTACTGATGAATAACGATTTTGTTTGTACAATAACGACAGACGTGTTCGACCCAACGAACGATAATGCTCAGTGTAACTTCTCACACACCACATTTTTTGGTGGAGGATCCGTTATGGTGTGAGGTGGTATTTCTTTGACCGCGCGTACGGAACTAGTGGTCATACAAAATGGAACTGTTACAGCTGAAAGGTACATATTGGAGATCCTGGAGCAACATGTAGTACCAGTCGCTTCTTATATCGGTGAAAATTTCTTACTAATGCAAGATAATGCCAGACCTCACGCTGCACAGATCGTCAGAAATTATCTAGAAGAGGTAGAAGTTAACGCTATGGAATGGCCAGCACATAGTCCGGATTTAAATCCGATTGAAAATCGCTGGGATATCCTTGGTAGGCGATTAAGAGCGACACCGATCCAACCAAACAACTTACAGGAACTAGGAGAGTTGTTGATCCAGATTTAGAGAGAACTAGACCAAAATTAAATACGGCAATTAATTTTAAGTATGGGCCAACGATGTAAGGCTGTTATACGTAGTTGACGTGGAAACACTCTTATTAAGACTTTTTTCATATTTTAGTTTACTTTTCTTATCATTATTTTTTTAGAATTTTCCGTTTTATTTTTTTTTCTCCTGTACTTCAACATTTTCTGATGATTAGACAAATTGTTATAATTACTAATAAAATTTAGAATAAATCTGGTGAAGTTTTATTTTTTATTCTTTGCCTGTTTGCAAATAAAATTGATTTATTGAAGTGGTGCGTTGTTAATTTCTTGGAGAAGTATAATATATATATATATATATATATATATATATATATATATATATATATATATATATATATATATATATATATATATATATATATATAGGTATATACATATATTGATACCGATTCAAGCACGGGAAGTTTAACGAATTTGTCCTCCTAGGCCATATATTTGGCCATTTAAATCAACAAAGCGATAGCAGCTTTTGCTAGAAGATTTATTCTTTTATACGTTTCGCATAGCCCAGAGGCGTCAGAGGACAGAAAACGATTTTATTATATCGTTTTCGTTCATGGCCGCCAAAGTAGGTGGCGCCTCTGCATGCTAACCACTGCTGTGGTGAAGTTATGGAAGACATTCGTTTTACTTCATCTCGCAACACTGTTGCGAGGTTGAGGCTGTGAGACTTGTTACCGTACGGACGCATATCACAAACTAGCCACCACGCTGAAGTCTAAGCGACTAACAGAGTACCCCAATTCAATTTGGTCGGATGACGAACTGAATTGTTCCAATCTGACCGTTGATGCCGTTGAATTTTCTAACAATTTTGTAAATCAGGATATCTCTGATTTAGTCTTTTTCAAGACTAAAGAAGTAGATAAAACTAAGGTTTTTTCGAAAATAACTAATTTAATTTCAGATTTCAATCCTTTCCGAAGGGATTTTCCAATCCACAGACGTCTTTTATAGAATAGAAGAAACTCGAGAGAGGACATTCAAGGGGCCAGACAAAGAACTTCCACCTCAACAAGCGCAGGAACCTCCGGATCCGGACTCGTGACCAGGAACCGTTACCAAATACTTGAGTCGGTGAGTATAGAAGAGAACTCAGGTGTCAAGAAGAAGGAAAGAATCCCTCCAATAGTAATTGCAGGCCAAATAGGAAGTTATTCCACGTTCATAAAGGAAATCAGGGAACTACTTGGACACAATAACTTCCAAATCGCTCCAGCGGGAAAAGCAGGTACAAGAGTTTTCACCAGAAACAATCAAGACTACGAGAAGTTGAAACAAGACTTCATCACCACCAGCACAGCATTTCACACATATACGAAAAAATCTGAAGTTACCAAGAAAATCGTAATGAAGGCAGCACCAGGAATGGACTTGGACGAAGTAGAGGCAGAGCTCAGAGAACAGGGAATAGTCGCCAAAGTAACCAAAATGAGGACCAGGCAGCAAGGAAAAACCAGCAGATCATACCTTCTCCAAGTAGATAAACAGCAAGACCTAAAAGAAGTCAAGAGGATAAACGGTCTCCAAAACATACGAGTAAGATGGGATACATATGCCAAACCAACCAGAGCCACGCAGTGCTTCAATTGCCAAGAGTTCGGACATTCAGCCAGGAATTGCTATAAGACACCCAGATGCATGAAGTGCGCCATGAACCACCCAACCAGGACCTGCCCTCTACCCAAAGGAAAGGTCAATAAAGTCAAGTGCTGCAACTGCGGAGAAGATCATACATCCAACAACCCAATGTGCAGGAAGCACATAGAATATTTGGACCAGCAAGCGCAGAGAACCACAACCCAAAGTTGCACCTCCACCGCACCCATCAGCATTCAGGACCACCACCAGCGGACTCTCCTACGCTCAATCAACAAGAGGGAACCAACAACAATCCACAAGTCACTCAGAAGGCATCAAGAACACATGGGCCGAAATTAACAAAATAGTAAACGTAGAAAAAATGATGGCACTCCTCCAGGATATGAAGAGAGAACTTTTAGCAGCAAAATCATTCACCGAACACGCAATGATTTTCATGAAATACGAAGACATCTATAATGCCGCTTAAGCACCTCAAGATACTTCAACTCAACATAGCTTCACTAAGGTTACGAATTAACGAACTGCGGGAAACGGTGATAAGACATACTCCAGATGTCATATGCCTTTCAGAAACACTCTACATGACGACCACACAGCTGCCAAGAATTACAAACTACGATGGATATGGAAGGAGAGACATACCCAACAAAAGATGAGTGGCAATCTATGTTAAAAATAACATAGAATGGAATCAGGTTGTATTAGAAACTAATCAATTTGAAAATGTAGGTATTAAAGTAGGTACTACTAATATTTTTTCTATTTACAGGAAGAAGGGAGAAAATCCAGCTCTTGAAGAATTAGATGCCATGCTTAACTCAGCAACAACCGGAGTGCTAGCCGGAGATTTCAACGCTCAACATACATCATGGGGATGCAACTCGGATACAAGAGATGGAACAATAATACTAAGGTACTGTGAAGACAGAAACAAGATGTTATTCGCACCAGACGAACCGACAAGAATCAACCCTATTAGAGGACAAAACAACTCAACGTTGGACTTTTTCATCACTAAAGAAGTTATTATGGAAGATGTCAGGACCAACTTCGAATGTAGTTCGGATCACAAACCAGTTACAGGACGGATGACATCCAGAGTAGATCTTCCCACTATAGAACCAGTCGAAAGATGGCGTTGGAAGGATGCAAATTGGCCAAATTACAGAAGACAACTCAACCAAATCGAGATGAAGAGGGAATTCCAATCTACAGAAGAAGTCGAAAGAAAAATTGAAGAGATAACAAGAAAAATTCAACAAGCCATGGAAGACAACATACCAAAATCTATGACGAACAACAAAGGACTCATCATCCCAACCGAACTACAGGACCTAATAAAGGACAGAAATAAGGCCAGAAAAGCATTCCAGAGAACAAGAAGACAGGAATTCAAGGAATACGGAGATACACTATCTGAAGAAATAAGGGTAAGACTGAGAAGTCTTACAGAAAACCAATGGCACAACAACATTAGAAAAGCTGAAGAAAATCAAGGAAATATATGGAAGATGCTGAAAGCCAAGAGAAGAGGAAAACAAAAGATGCCAAAAGTTTCCAAAATCATCAGGAAACTTAAAGGAAGCAGAGCACCAGGTCCTGAAGGAATTCACAACATCACCCTCAAGGAACTACCAAAGAAGATTATAGTACAACTGTACTATATCTTCAAATTCTGCCTAGAAAAAGGACATTTCCCTAACAACTGGAAACACGCCAAGATTATCCCACTACTAAAACCTAGGAAGGATGGAAGAAGACCAGAAAGTTACAGGCCAATATCTCTCCTCGAAACAATAGGAAAAATACTGGAAAAAATCATTTACAAAAGACTGACGAAACATGCAGAAAGAAGAAGAATTATACAAGAAGAACAATTCGGATTCAGAAAAGGAAGGAATTGCGAACTTCAGCTAGCAAGAATTATCAGCGATACGAAGATAAGATTCAACAGAAAACAAAGGACAGGATTAGCTATACTGGATATAGAAAAAGCATACGATACGGTTTGGAAAAAGGCACTAATCTTCAAGATGGACAAAACTGGTCTTCCTCATTACTTAATCAATATTTGTGATATGTATTTATCTAATAGAACTTTTCAAGTTTCAGCTGACCAAAAGATGTCAACGATACAAGAAATCCAGGAAGGGATGCCTCAGGGCAGTATTCTCTCACCCATCTTATACAATATTTTTGTTTCAGATCTACCAAATGATCCAAAAACCTCAACAGCACTTTACGCTGACGATACAGCAGTGTATGCAACCGGAAAAGATGACAGAAGAATAATCAGAAATATGGAAAACCACCTTGGAAAAATCACGGAGTTCACAGACAAATGGAAGATAAAAATCAACGCAGAGAAGACTCAATTCATCATTTTCACTCAGGAACATAACCCACCAGTACACGAAATCACAGTAGGGGGAAACAGGATCCAAGCAGGAGACGCAGTCAAATACCTAGGAGTTCACCTCGACAGAAAACTCAACTTCCGGTTGCATACACAAAAAACAAAGGTAAAAGCTAATGCTGCTAAAAAACTAATACTCCCCTATATTTTCAGGACCAGTCCACTAACGAAGGCCAACAAGATCCAGTTGTACCAGGCCTACGTTAGATCGGTGATACTATATGCAGTACCAGTTTGGAGTTCAATAGCGGAGACCAACTGGAGGAGACTTGAAGCCACAGAGACATCATGCTACCGAATCATAGACGGATCAACATGGGAAGAAAGAATATCCAATGCAACTATCAAAGAAAGGCTCCAGTACACACCACTGAGGGAGGTGGCTGAGAAAAGGACAAGATACTTCTTCCACCAGGCCACAAGAAGACTCCGAAAGACCAGGGACATCCTCGAGAAAAACAGGAACCAGAGGATATACAGAAGCACCCATAAGCTGATCGACCACCTGATCAGGGTCTAGCCGGATGGTTGCCGAAGAACAGCCAACCAGGGAAGTAGGTACGATGCCACAAAAAGTACCTACAGAAGAAGACGCCAGGATGCAACCAGCAGAAGTCCAGGAATCCGAGAGAAAAAATGACCAATATCAGGCGGTGCAAGAGCGGGACGTCGTGAAGAAGAAAATGAAATATAAACAATTTGAAATGTAGACTAATAATGGCAATAAACGTTTTTATTTTTATTTTTATTTTTATTTTTATTATATATCGCAACACTACATACTCTATTTTTCATAGATTATTTGATAAATTCCAATTGGTATATTCTTTTTCTGTTTCGTAGCATGTAGTGGATATCACCTCGATATTCTGCAAGTATTACTTGGTAATTCGCAAAGTGTGGGTTGGACAGTTTATGATCTTCATTGCGTCCATTTTTTTTCTATCTTTGTACCCAAATAGATATATCCTGAATATGATTAAATTACCTTTCCATCTTCTAAGTTAAGTTTGTCATTTTCAACTCCTTACCGGCTGTAGATCTTACTGGTCTTTTGTGATGACTACATGATCATCCGCGAAATAAAGCGTATATAAGGTTGTTTCTTCGTTTAATGGTATACTGATTCCAGAAGATGATTTCCTTCATTTATTCAGTGTCCCATTTGTGTGTCATTTTGAAGAGTGGTGGAGATAGAAAGTCTTTACTCTCCTATTTACCGTAAAATTCTTGGGTAACTGGTTGTTAATCTTTGTTTTTGATTGAAGATCGTTGTAGAATCGCTGTATTGCTTTCACAAGTGTAATATTATTAGATGAGAGTTCCAATACTTGTCGTAGTCTACATAGGAATATTGTATCGTAAGCTTTCATCAAGTAATATATAATAATCAAATAATAGTTGAGTTAGTCTATCCCTAGAGTTCTCATATAGTTGTTTTAAAGTCGAAGTTCATGGTCAATGCAAGATCGTCCAACTCGAACTTCTCCTTGTTCTTCATCTCCAGTGGTTCGTATTCGTTTTCGGCTAGGGTTTTCATAACTTTTTCATATAATCTACTGAGAGTGCTGGTAACTAAGATGCTGCGGTAGTTCTTGCTGTGGAGTACGATATTGGTTTATTATCTACTTCTTGGGTGACATTTGTGACACGCCCATTGCTTTATTTGTTTCTATTGCTCTAGCTCATCACTCCATAATATGTCCTTATTTATTCGTCGATAGGTTCGCTCTTCTTTTCCCAGGGCTTAATATGCAGCTACATATTTAGCGATTCTAATATGTGGGCATAAAGAATATTATTTAGGTCTATAAATAATAAATCAAAATTAAAACTGGTGAGTACCTACGCAATTTTTTTACTTACATTAACGAATTTTTACTTATATTAAGAAAATGCTTTATTTCCGTTTAGGAGAAATTAGGAAATAGCCGAGACTACATGCGTAATAAAACTAAGAAATGAAGAGGAAAAACACGAGATTATGACAAAAAAATATAAACTAAAAAACTTCGTAGGAGAGAAAGTATTCATCAATGATGACTTGACTAGAGAAGAGAAAGAAAAGCAGAAACACCTAAGAAATTTTGCAAAAAACGAAAAAGAGAAAGGCAAAGACTTCAAAATTGGTTACAACAAGGTGTTAGTAAACCAAGAAGAATGGAGATGGAACAAAATAAAAAAGGAACTGGAAAGACATCCAAAAAACTAGAAAACTACACCCACACGAGGAACATTGATAACGACCAAAGCAACGGAAAGGATCTGACAATGACGAGCAGGGCGAGGAATAGGAATAACGATAGGAAAAAGCACGATGCAAAGGTAAACAAGGATGAGAATAGAAAGAAGATGAAAGATATACCGCAGAAAAAAGGAGAGATAAAAATGGGAACATAGAACGTAAGAAGCATCAATGGAAAAGAGGTAGAACTTGTAGAAGAAATGATCAGACAAAAAATAGAAATATTAGGAATAACGGAAACGAAAATGAAAGGAAGAGGGCAAAAGAAGGCGTAGGGATAATAATTGCACCGAATAGACTACAATACGTTATAGAAGAAACATATGTTAACCAGAGAATATTATCGCTGAAAATGAAACTGATAGACGAGGAAATATGGACAATAATAACAGCCTACGGAGTAAATGAAGATGCAAAAAAGGAAGAGAAGGATCAATTTTTCGAGGAGCTCCAAATGCAAATTGACAATGGGGAAGAAAATATAATTGTAATAGGAGATCTAAACGATAGAGTCGGAAATAATAACAATGGAATTGAGGAATGCATGGGAAAAGAAGGAGAAGAAATACTAAACAAAAATGATGAAAGAATAATAGAAATATGTATGGAGAATAAACTTGTTATAACAAATACAAAATTTAAACATAAAAAAGTACACAAATACACGAGAGTACAAGAAAGTAGAAATGAAAAATCAATCATAGATTACTTTTTGGTAAGTAGCAACAAATGGAAAAGAGTACAAGACACGAAAGTCAAAAGAGGCTCAGAGATTGGCAGTGATCATCATCTAGTAATAATGAGAATGAGAACAGCAAAAGAAAATGAAGAAAAGAGGAGAAAGGTAGTAAATGAAAAAGTAAAAAGCTACAAATTAAAAGAAGAAAGATATAAAAAGATATTCCAAGAAAAATTAGACAATATTTTGAAAGGTAGGGCAAAAACTGCAAGTATAGAAGAAAAGTGGGAAAATCTCAAGACCCTCTTAATCATAGCTGCTGAGGAAACTTGCGGGAAGACAAAAATAGCAAATAATAGCATGAGGAGAACTGAATGGTGGACGGACGAAATACGAAGGAAAGTAAAGAACAAAAAAGAAAAATGGAAGAGATATCTAAGTACAAAGCGCCCTGAAGATTATGAGGCATATAAAGAAAAAAGAAAAGAGGTTAAAATAGCTGTAAAAGCAGAAAAAGAAAGGTCATGGGAAAAGTTTGGACTAAAAATGACAAATAATTATAGAGAAAACCAAAAACTCTTCTATGGCGCATTAAAACAGCTCAGACAAAAGAAAGAACACATGATGCCGAATATAAAAGACAAGAATGGAAAGGTAATAACAGAAGAAAACCAAATAATGGAAATATGGAGAGAACATTTCAAAGTGCTAACTCATACAGACGTAGACAACATAGTGGAGATACAAGAAATTAATGAAGAACAAAAAGTAGAACCCATAACAACAGAGGAACTAGAAAAGGCAATTGAAAGAGTTAAATTAGGCAAAGCACTAGACAAGGATGATATCACCCCTGAAATGATAAAATTCATGAGAATAGAGGGAGTGGACAGCATGAAAGAACTAATGAATGATATCATAAAAAGAGCAGAAATACCACAGGACTGGAAGAAAGACATTATACTACCAATACACAAAAAGGGCGACAAGAGAAACTGTAATAATTACCTAGGTATTACTATATCAAGTATTCCTGGGAAGGTATTCGCAAGAATAATAGAAACAAGAATAAAAACCCAAATAGAACCAACTATGGAAGATACGCAATGTAGATTCAGGAAGGACAGAAGCACGCAAGACCACATATTCACAATAAGACAAATAAGTGAGAAAGTAATCAATAAAAATAGAGAAATACATATATGCTTTATTGATCTGGAAAAGGCGTTTAACAGAATACAAAGAAACGACGTATGGAGGACATTAAAGGAAAGAGGAGTTGACAGGATAACAATTGATGTAATAAAGGATATGTACAATAATAATACAAATACGGTGAGAACCAACAACGAGGAATCCGAAGAATTTACTACAAGTCAAGGCGTCAAACAGGGATGCGTGTTGAGCCCACTGCTGTTCTCAGTGGTACTGGATGAAGCAATAAAGAAAGCCAAGAGAAGAATGAGAAAACTAACATTAGGATACTGGCAAATGAAACAGACTCAACTATCAGAGCTTCTATTTGCAGACGACATGGTTTTGATAGCAGAAAACAGAGAAGACCTACAGAACAACCTTGAAATCCTAGAAGAAGAACTGTCAAACATAAATATGAAAATAAATACAGAGAAAACAAAAACAATGATAATTTCAAATAAGAGAAAGACATACACAATACAATTAAACGGAAAACAACTAGAACAAGTGGAACATTTTAAATACCTAGGAGCAATAATTGAATCAAACGGTAAACAAGACATGGAAATAAATGAGAGAATGGGACGAACAGGAAGCTTATTTAACACTATGAAAACAACATTTTTGGGGAAAAAAGAAATACCGGAGAAGGTAAAAACGGCAGTCGTTAAATCAGTAGTTAGACCTACAATCATCTCAAAAATCTCGAGTCAATGCTATGGAAATGAGGTTCCTGAGGAAAATAGCAAACAGAAAAAGGACAGACAAAATACGAAACGAAACAATCAGACAAAACCTAAAACTAGAACCAATAAACGAAAAAATAGTAGAGGGACAACTAAGATGGTTCGGGCACGTGTGTAGAATGTCGAATGAAAGAATAACAAAACGAGTGTTTGAAACGAGAATGCAAGGGAAAAACAAACGAGGAAGATCAAGGGTTAGGTGGGTAGACGAAATCAGAAAAGAAGTTGAGAAGAAAGGATTGACATGGGAAAGTGCACGAAATCTAACACAAGACCGGATAGCATGGAGACAACAGTGTAAATCTTAACCCCACCAGCCTTACACCTAACGGTAGAAAGGCTTAGGACTAAGTAAGTAAGTAAGTAAATAGTTAATACTTTTAGATGTATTTTAAAAATAATTGTTATAGACATAGTATACGCAATTTAGTTTATTAACAATGAAGATCTTAACACATGGCTTAGTGACGTTATCAAAAAGTGACATATTGTTAATTTAATATTTTGACATGTAATTTTTGTAATGTAAACACAATGTTCGTAGTTCCATAAAATTTAAAATATTTATATTGTGAGATGGGTTCTTTTAAGTTTACTTACATTTTGATACTGTTATTAAAATTGTGTTTTTGTGAATGGAAATTTGATATGAAAGATTATAATACCTTAAAGCTCTCCAAGCATTTTGTAATTTCCACCAATATCGCAATACAAAATTATTCAAAAACGTTAACAGATCAACTTAAACATGGTTTACATTTTAATATTCATCTTAACACGGAGGAAGACGTTCAAATTTATATTCAAACTAAACCAGAGCGCCTAAGCAAAAAGACAGAATTTATTATATTTGAAAATGACGAAAACATAACTACTTTGACACCTCCAAATAAGTCGGTCGAAGGATTTATCACCAAAGACAAGTATGCAAGCTATGTAATTGGGTATTTAGAAGACTTTTATTTTTATGGAAAAATTGTGATGACTGATAAAATATTCTATATAGAAAATTTAAGAAAATATATCGACATTTTTCCAGAATATTTTAATACATCTTTTAATGCAATCGCTTTTGAGAGAGATTTTTTGTCAAGCGAATCGAAAAATACATTTAAAGAAACATACTATTTGAAACCTTCTCAATATGTAGATCATAGTTATAGAAATATATCCAAACGAATGGCAAGAACAGGGTGAGTTTTATGTTTAATTTGGTAGTAAATTAATACCGTTTTTATTGATAGCTGATATTATCAAGGGTCTATTCAGACTAATGCTCTATTCCCTATACGATTTTCTTAAAATAAAATATTTAAACCAAATGCAAAGTACTATGTACTGACAAATTTTCTTGAAACTTTTCTAATAAGCAGGTAGCACTCTTTTGCAATCTTAGTAGGAGATAAGCTGTTCAAGGATTGGTGACCATGCTTTATGCTAGCAGCTGATTGGTTCTCCCACCTTCCTTGTCTTTGGGGACCAGATCCTCATACCCTTTCTTGTCTCTCACTTTAAAAACTCTCACCTTTATCTTACCCTCTAACAACTCATACTGGCCAGCGCGATAGAGTATGGCTAAAATCCAAACATCTAGCAGCTGGTTGGTTCTCCCACCTTCCTTGTCTTAGGGGACCAGATCCTCTTTCTTGTCTCTCACTTTAAAAACTCTCACCTTTATCTTACCCTCTAACAACTCATACTGGCCAGCGCGATAGAGTATGGCTAAAATCCAAACATGCTTGATACAAGAAAAACACTGCTTGCAGTCCCCGGCAGTGAGCTGATCCTTGGTCAAGGTAACGATAAAGAAAAACCGCAAACAGAGGATACGAACAATCCGGAGTTCAGATGAGTCTACCACGGAAGACGGGACATACATATCACCACGTACGATGATATGATTACTACTACTACTACTAAGGATTTCCACAGTTTTCACTGTCTTCCTTCACTCAACCGTTTTCTCCAATTTTCCCTGTCATTCCAGTCTCCATCTCGCAGGGTTCTTTTCTCCATAGCCTCGTCGATTTCATCTCTGAATGACCTTCGGGGTCTTCCTCTCTTTCTTCTTCCAATCGGGCTCCATTCTGTGATTTTGTTTATCCAGCGTCCTCTGTCCGCTCTTCTGACGTGGCCGTACCAGGATAGTCTCTTCTCCTCTATATAGTCGATTATGTCTGATTGCACTCCCATTCTCCGCTTAATCTCTGCGTTTTCAATTCTGTCTCTTTTTGTAAGTCTACAGCTTCTCCTCAGGAACTCCATTTCTACTGCTCTTATTCTACCTCTATTTCTCTTGTTTATTGTCCAGTTTTCGGACCCATATGTCAGGATACTTCTTGTCAGGGTGTTATATCGTGGCCTCAATACTACAACTAGGTAACTCAAATATAACACTTCTAAGAAAAACGCTTTTAAAGATTTTTGCAAAGTGTGAATTTCTTTCTAGCCTAAAATTGACAAAATATTAAAGCCATATTCCGTTTTTAACATTCTTACCTTCTTTACTGACCATCTATGAGGTTTAATAATGTATATATTTTCCAAGATTAGGAATATAAGGAGAAAAGTTGGAAAAGTCCCAGTTATCTAGTTGTTGCATATACCAAAAAACCCAGTTATGTACTTGTTGCAATATATATTTTCTTGTATTGGCCCTAGCTTTTGTTAAAAAAAGAACTACTAGAAGTTATTTTTTTATTTCTTAAGTTAAAATTATACACTGTTACTCATTAAAAATAAAAATTAGGTAGGTACCTACTAACATTTAAAAAAATATTTACAAAAAACTACTATATGAATATTGATATGAAACAATTTGTAATTTCTGAAGAGGCACAAATAGATAAGTTCTTTAAGAGTCACCTTCGTAGTCTCGACTGTCATCTATTTCACTTGAATCGTCTTTATTCTCGTATGGCACACTGGTGTAAAATGACCTGTAGGAATCTCCCAAAGCAGGTGGTTTCACAGAAAATAGTGATATCAGATCTTTATATTTTTGTATAGATATTGGAATCAGTTGTTGGTACAAAGGTTGTAAAGGCGATTGAATTGAAGTGCGGGTCCGTTTGATTAAACTTAAGTGTCTAAATCCTTCATCAGAAAATGATTCTTTGAACACCATAATAAATGGCTGTGACTTCCTAAATCTTAGCCAGCACATCTTTTGCCAAAGAACAGCGTTTCCATTTTCATCCTTTTTCCGAATAGTCAAGTTATCCCTTACAAATTGTTTGAAATCTTTAATGTCCGATTGATCCAAATCATGAACAAGATAAAGATTGTCTCCCTTTCTTCTGGCTCCCCGAGCAATTTGATTTCAATCTTCAAGCCACAAAGCTTTTCCCACACACGTTTGAATTCTGTGTTTATTGCAGAGTGAATAGAATCACATTCCATCTCACTGTGCCCAGAAACCAAGGACTTCATATTAATGACTTCCAGGTTATTTAAATCATTTACTGCCTTCATTAACATTGCTGCAGTAAACTGATTCAAGTTTTGGCCTCCACATCTGTCACTAAAGAAGGTGACACAGGTTGTTGCTTCTGAAAGTGATCTAAGATAAAGATAAATTGCACTGGCTATTTCACAACTTCCTCGGGATCCTTGAGTCTCATTCCAAATGAAACAATCTCCTTGCTTACTGACAACATTGTAAATAGTGAAGTTGTAGTTGTCAAGCCTACGTTTATAGAAGAGTGCATTATTTGTTGGATCAGAGGGTACTAATAAAACTTGCTGGAGATCAAAATTGGCACATATGTGTGATCCATCAGAAAATTCAGCATCAATTCAATCTTTAAGTTTTTCGGTTCTAGCTTGATCCTTAAGAAAGAGATGAGCTTCATAATCTATTGTGAGCAAAGATTTCTCATCAGTGGTTGCACTAATATAATGAGAACAAACACGACACTGATCTTTTTTAGGATGATGGAAACTTAGATTGAAATTTTCAGTAAAATTTTTTCTATACATGGCCAAAATAACTTTTTCTTCATATCTTGAATCACACAATTCACAATAAAGTCTACGTGCTACAACTAGGTAAGTGTAGTTGTATAGTTGTGTGACTAACAGCTTAGTCATTAAATGTGCAACAAGTAGATAACTTAAGATATCGAGTTGTAATATTAAACAAAGGATGATTTATAAAGTTATCTACTTTTGAAAGTTAGTTTTATTGACTCATATGGTTCGTTTTGAATTGTCTAGTTATAGCATAACATGAAGATGATATATTTACATCTATTGGTAAACTTATCTCAAAAATGAAAATTTTCGAGTTATCTAGTTGTAGTATTGAGGTGACGATATATTCTCTTTTTTGTCTTTATCGTAATGTTCTTATCCCACAACACTGAGTTTAGTTGTCTTATACAGTTTCTTGTTTGTCTCAGTCTGTTGTTTATATCTTCTTCTGTTGTTCCCTGGTTCGATATTATGGTTCCTAAATACTTGAATTTATCTGTTCCATTTATTTGTCTTCCCTCGTCTATCTCTAGGTTTCTCATATCCTTGTTTTCTGTTGTTAGGTATTCGGTTTTCTCTAAGTTTATTTCCATTCCGTTGTTTTTATATTCTTCTTCTAGTTTTCTGAGCATAAAGCTGAGATCTTCTTCATCTTGTGCGATGACTACTTGATCGTCGGCAAAACTTAAGGTGTATAGGTATTCGTCTCTTACTGGTATGCCCATTCCTTCGCACTTTCTCCTCCATGGTTTGAGTGTCTTTTCCAAGAATATTTTAAACAGAGTAGGGGACGTAGCACAGCCTTGTAGAAGTCCTTTTGTCGTCTTAAATGGATTGTAGGCTTTATTTCCACATTTAATAGCTACTTTGTTTTCTTTGTATAGTGCTTTAACTGCTTTTATTAGTGTTTGTCGGATTCCGAGATCATTCATTGCTTCCCATAATTTGACTCTAGGTATTGAGTCATATGCTTTCTTTAGATCAACAAAGGCCAGATGGACCGGTCTACCTTTTGCCATTTTCTTCTCTATCAGTTGTTCTAATGTGTACGTATGATCTAGGCATGATTTTCCTACTGTGAACCCTGCTTGGTCTTCTCCAATTTTTCCTATTATTTCAGTTTCTAGTTTTTCTTTAATAATTTTCCCGTAAAGTCTACCTACCGACGATATTATACTAATTCCTCTATAGTTTTCACATTTTTTCCTGTTTCCTTTCTTATGTATGGATGTGATGTATGCTTGTGTCCATTCCGCAGGTATTTCTTCTCCATTTAGTCCTCTTTCGAACATTCTATGTAGCATGCGGAATAACTTTTCCGTTCCGTTTTTAATTAGTTCGTTTGGTATTCCTCCGGGTCCTTTGGCTTTTTTGTTCTTCAATGTCTTGATTGCTCTCTTAACTTCTGCCAGGCTTATTTCTATCTGGTCGTATGCCCCATTTCCTGCATGTTCTATATTCTCTTCCTGAAATTGGGGACGGTTTTCTGTAAGTAGTTCTACGTAGTATTCTTGCCACTCGTTTTCACTAATTTTGCCGATCTGGGTTTTCTCTGTCTTATTTCGTTGAAGTGCTTTTAATATTCGCCATGATTCTGAATTTCTCGTTCCTCCGATATGTCGTTCTATCTCTGTGCATGCTTGTTCCCATCGTTCGTTCTTTTCATTTGTTACTCTTTTCTTTACCTCTCTGTTTTTCGCTCTATATAGATCTAAGTCTTCCTGTTTTTTGGTGTTTAGGTATTTTATGTGTAGTTTTTTCTTTTCTTTTATGCATTTCAATGTGTCTTCCCTTAATTTGATATTCTGATGGGTGTTCCTTTGGTCGTCTTCTCCAAGAGCTTCTAAGGCCGCTGAAATCAGGCAGGTTTTTATGTGTTCATGCATTTCATCTAACGTGTCATATCTGAATTCTTCTAGTTTTTGGTCTAGTCTTCTTTTGTATAAATCTTTTATTGATTCTTCCTGCAATAGATGTAATTTGAGCCTCTTTTCGTTTATTGTCGTTCCCGTTGTAACAATCGATGTATGTTTTTGTTTTGTCCAGATATAGGGGAATTCCATCCATGCCACCACAAGTTTGTGATCTGTTCCACACTCTGCCCCTCTTTTCACTCTGATGTCTTTCACTTTGATGGAGCTTTTGTGGTTCATGATAATGTAGTCAATAATGGATCTTAGTTTTCTTGTCTCTTGAGTCCATGTGTATTTATGTATATTTTTGTGTTTGTAAAATCCGTTCATAATTTTCAAATCATTTACTTCACATAGTTCTACCAATCATTCTCCGTTGTCGTTAATTGTGTCTTCTCCAAATGGACCAACTGTTCTGTCATTGTCTTTTCTTCCGACTCTTCCATTTAGATCCCCCACTATTATTATTTCTTGTTTAGGTTTTCTCTTATCCATTTGTTCTTGAAGTTGTTCGATAAATCGTTCTTTCTCATTGGCTGGACTGTCTTCCGTTGGACCGTATGTTGCTAGTATTATAATTTCTCTGCCATACATCTTGATTTTCAGTTTGGCAATTCTCTCGTTTATGGGTTCCCAATCGTCTATAGATTTTTCCCATTTCTTCTTTAGTAGAATTCCAACTCCAGCTTTTGCGCGGTCTTTCTTTTCTACTCCGCTCCAACAATGGATTAGTTCCCCTATTCTTTCCGTGCCGTTTCCTTTCTTTTTTGTTTCCGTTGTGACGAGGATATCGAGATTCATCTTTTCGAATTCTGATGTTACTTCACTGGCTTTTGTTCTCCAGCCCTGCACATTCCATGTGCCGATTCTTAGTTTTCTCTGTCTTTGTCTTCGGTTGAGTTTCGAAGCCGAAGGTATGATTAACAGAGAATAAACAGAGACACGGAGAATCGAACAACTGTTCAGAATAGCTCAAGACAGAGAGGGTCTTGCCGTGGTAATGGCCAACGTCAGAGGTACTTAATAACGCACGTTAAGATGAAGCCCGTACATCCACGCACTTAAGCGAGGAAGTTGGAAACCTTTTATGGAAACTTAGAGAATACCGATTTCAAACCGAAATTGCAGAAGGTCTCTATGGATTTGGACAAAGAAATAAAAGGGGTGAAATTGTTTTTGGGGATTCTTGATGCGAAATTGCTTCTTTGTAATGAATAGCTTTTTCAAAAAAAGTACCCAAAGAAAATGAACATGAACCAGTCCAGATAGAGCGACCAAAAATGAAATTGAGTTTGTCCTTACCAACAACATAAACATAAACCATGATTTTACAGTCCTTAATAGCTGTTTGGTGAGAAGTGACCATAGAATGGCAAGAGCGAAGTTCATACTAAATCTCCAAAAACAAAGATACAAAACGATACACATGGGGAACAAAAACACATCCAATAAGATGGAATCCAATAGAAAACACCATGTTCTAAGAAGACGAAATTCTGAGATGCCTGAAAACAACAAACATAGACCATATGGATGTCGAAACTATAAACGATAAATTAATAAAAACAGAGAAAAGGTGCAATACAAATTACAAGAAGGATAAGTAGGAAAAAAAGCAGCCAAGAGACAAAAGGATTTATGGAAATACGAAGATAACTTAAGAACAAAAACGATACGAATCCACGCGTACCTCTTCTTCTTTTTTAAGTTCCATCTTCTATCGAAGGTTGGAAATCATCATAGCTGTGCGGACCCTGTTGATTGCCGCTCGAAATAATTCTGCACTATTGTATTCAAACTATTTCCTCAAGTTCTTAAGCCAGGCAAGCGTAGTACGACAGCTTAGTAAAGTAATGACAAAGGACTTAAGGCAATATAACACCAAACAGATTACAATGGTTGTCTAGGAAAATAGCAAATAGTCATAAACATATAGATCTACGATCTATATGTTTATGACTAAACCTTACTTAATCTAACCAACCAATCCTAATTAAATTTAACTAAATCTTAAGTATCAAACATCACCTACGTGGTACAATTTTGATTGTCGATATTTGTATATCTAGAAGCCCGATCATAAAAGTTCTTACAGACCAAAATTCAACTGAGAAATAATAAACACCCAAGGGAAAACGAATGTCCAGTAGAATTACATACTTCAACAAAGCGGAACTTTGCTCATAAAGAGAATAAAAAATTTATTGAAGAAAATTTGAAGAATTCAAGAACTACCCTGGGATTGCTCTTTTGGGCCGCCCAAAATTAGCAAATCAGTTACAACAACCCATTATAACTCAGACGGAGCTATAGAAACTGAAGAAATAATAAAAATAACGTATGAAATCATAAAAACCACATAATGAGATGTTTTTTCTTATCTCTTTATTGTTTCAAAAAATTTATTCTTGTCTATAGCTGTTCTTATCAGATCCGATACAGCTACACTTACATGTAAATATAGTAAATGTAAATATAAAAATAGGTAAAATGTAACCCCAATTGCTAGATCATTGAAAAATTAATATTAATGTACATTTTTAAGGAAATTGTGTTCGCTGTTGGTCCTCATTGATTACTCATTTTTAAACATAGTTCATCATTTGAACATTGATTCTGCAGTTAACCAAGTATTGATGGCTGTAGAAGAGGCGAATTCACTATTTCGTTCTACAGACTTTGACGAAAATGGATATCCCGACAATATAGGGTTTTATGTTAAATACTGTACTGTATATAAAACGCCCCGTTCTAATTTACTTCCCCCATACTCAGGAACGCCGATTGAAGGTACTATTTTTTTATTTTTAAAACGTGCTTCAAGTATGCAAGAATAAATAAATTATTAATACGCTAAGAGTCCTATCCTGTGATAACTTGCCAATCCAAGAGATCCTTTGGTCATTTCTCTTTCAATTTCTTTTCCAATAGGTACATGCTGTATACAATGAATAGTGGGGTGATATGGAGACTGAGGTTCCGGTACAGATCCCCAACAGTTTGACTAAAAGAACTAAAAATGTTCAATGAAAGTAACTAAAGAGGGAGACCTAGAGAAAAAATGGTAAAGCTTAAATAGAAATTTACACCTCATCTTTTTCTTTATGTGACGTGTTTATTTTCAAGCGTTGGCTATCGTCGTATTAACAAACTGATGAAATTTTTCTTGGTCCGCAGCTTAATGAAACAATTCCTCGACCATTCGACCTGTCCATTGTTTCATGTTACGCAGCCAGGACAGTTGTTTTCTTCCGACCCAGCGTTTTCCTTTGATTTTGCCCTGAATGATCAACCGGAGTAAGCGATATTTAAATCCTCTCATTGCATTATCGAAGTATTGGACCTTTCTCATTTTGAAGATGTTGATCAATTCTCTTTCTTTGTGCCTGGTCTCTAGCACATGTTCGTTAGATATGTGTGCTGCTCACGGGATTCTGAGCATGCTACGGTAACACCACAACTCGAATGCTTCTAATTTATTAAGATTTTTTATTTTTGTTGTCCAGGTTTTACATCTATAGAACAAAGCGGACTAGACGTAGCACTTCAATATTCTTAGACGTGTGGTTAATGACAGACTTCTATTGCACAATACAGAACGCAAGTTAATAAATTTTTTTCGTGCATATTCTATTTTGATCGAAATTTCCTATTTACTTTCACTTTTAGCCCTTAAGTCAATGCACCTTGTGCCTTATACTACTCAACAAAATAACTAGCAATGGAATAACCAGGTAATAATATGACAAGTATTGAGAGAAAGAAAGAGGTAGAGGAATAAATAGGTAATAATATGATAACTAGGAGACTCAAAAGTTCGAATAGCTATGATGATTGCCGACCTCCGCCGCGGAGATGGCACTTGAAGAAGAAGAAGAAGGAGGCTCTTGCCTATACAGAAAAATGCAAGCGGGTATGGAGTAATACTGCACTTTGGTTGCATTGGTGGTGTGTTGCCTTAGTCGTGCAGGATCTGATGCTGATGAAAAAGACATTCAGGCATCAAACGTTCGAAAATCTTTTCAGGCCATAATAATGAAAAGTCTGTTATGTTGTGTTAAGTTGTAAATCTACCTTAATATTTGTAAACCTACCTTAACATTAGTGACATGTCAAATAGAAGAAGAAGCCCGGGAGTGAAAGAGAAGGACAGACATTGACAGTCGACAGACTAGTCTTATGGCTCTTTAGAGATAATTATGTATTAGTATTAGTTTGTCTTGTAATAAATAAAATATACAGAAATGAGTCGTCTATTATAACAAAAAGCCCACAGAGTAGAACAAACATGGTGTCAGAAGTAAAAAAGGTAAGTCAAATATCGAAGAGTCATTAATTATAATAGTTACAAAAGCCGAAACATAACCTAAGAACACGTGTTGGGGTGTTAAAAGCAAAAAGAGATTTATTATTAAAAACAGCCAAGATATAAAATGGACATGGAAAACAAGATGCTGTCGAGCAGAACCAACCAGTCGTTGTAAAAATAAAAATAACGTAGTCGGCAATGAAATTCAACCTTTGTCAATGTAGGGAAATTTGGCTTACAACGGGGAAAAATGGTGCCTGAATTTCAAAATATTTTTGAAGGCGGCAGGTTTAGAGGACGAAAAGGATGCGAGAAAGGTAGCTCTACTATTACACTATATTGGTCTAGATGCAAGAAATATTTACAAGTCATTTGGGATTAACATGAATACTGTAAAATTTAAAGAGGTACTAGAGAGATTTGAAAAATATTGTAACCCGAAGAAAAATTTAACAGTAGAAAGACATTATTTTCTTACTAGAGTACAAAAAGATGGTGAAGCTATTGAGGATTTCATAACTAGTATAAAGAATTTGAGTTTAACATGTGAATTAGGAATTTTAATAGAAAGTTTGGTGTGTGACATGTTCGTTATTGGTTTAAATCCCAAACACCATTCAATTAAACAAAAACTATTGCAAGAAGTAGATATGAAGACAGAAAACGTATTACAAATTGCTCAAAACATAATTACAACTCAAATGCATGCAAGAGTTACACTTCAAATCATTTAAGGTATAGAAGTGAAGTTCCAGGTCCAAGTTGGAGAAATGATAATCAACAGCAGCTAGTTCCACAATTTCATTTCAAAGTAATAACAAATGTTCGTCGTCTATTATAACAAAGTCTTTAATGTAATAAAAATTGTACTAAAATTATGGCATCTCATGAGGTAAAATATTCCAGTAACAAAATGAGCCTCCGTTCGGATTTCCTGGTGAGGTCTATTTTAAGGGGAACACCATAACAGGTTAGAAAAATTAGGATAGACCACGTCACCATCGACGGTATAAATGAACCGCCCTCTGTTCCCAGTGGCAGTAATGCATTGGCTAGTGATCAGTGTAGTGGTATCTGGGGGCTCGAGAGATTGAGAACTCGGAAGCTCTAAAGAAGACATCAAAGAAGATGTTGAAAGTTCGGCGCAATAATAATCGACGCGGTTCAACCCGTAAGACCGTTGAGTTTAATATTAATTCTTGTAATAGTATTGCCAATAATCTTGCAGAACTTCAAGAACTTGTAAGCCTAAAGTTGGTTTAAAAATAAACTTGACAAAAACAAAAACTATCTTCAACGAGCTAGTGTATATCCAACATGTAATAATAAACAATATTGTACTTGAGACAGTAGACGAGTATGAATACCTGGGACAATTAATATATAAACTTTGATCAGATAAAAGGCATATATCGAGCACAGTTTAATTAAATCTTGCCCAAGTACTTTCGATCCCTAGATCATCTTCAGGGGCATCTGAAATAAGCCAAGAAACGTTTTTTTATAACCACAGAAATTGATTAACTTCGATAAAAACTCGAAGTTTATGGTTGAAAAAAGGTTTTTATGTGATTAACGTTTATAGACTTACTTCGTCAATTGTGGCCTATCCGGCAAGAACAAGATGTCATAAACATATAGATGTACATTACACTACAATACAAATGGACAAACAAACACTTTAAAATAATTTAAGGAAGGCTACATTACTTGAAGAAGCCGGAGACAGAATGGCTCCTGATCTAACGGAAATGTTGGGGTGACATGTGACAAATGACAACTTGGATGAGCAGTCACAATCATAGATATGTGATCTGCACCTTTTACAATTCTATGAAACTAAGTATTGACCAAAAGTCCAACTGACACTACTATAGGAGGTCACTGATGAAATATAAAATTATATAGAATATTTTTTAAGTAGATTGAATAATCCAGATCTCACACTCAAACATGTCTGTAATAATTAAGGTGTTAGTTTGAGAGCAACTGAAATAGACGAAAAGTAAGAATGCAAGAAGCGGACTAAACAATATGTTAGACAGTGGGTGGTTGACTACAATAAAATGGTCTACCAAGCACTATCTGTAATGTAGAAAGGAAGAGATCAGACTATGTAATTAAAATACTAATAATTGAAAATCAAAATGGAAAGCAAAGTATATAAATGGGGTGTAATCCAAGTAGTTCAGTTGAACCCACAGTCAATGGTATAACTATAAAATTACTATGGATGTGCTCAGTGCAGGAAGTCTAGAGAATTAATATATAAATCTGGCTCTTACTTCCAGAAATCAACAGAAGAATGAACCAGGCAGGGGCATCTTTTGGTAGAAATGTAGATATATTCAAATCGAAGATGCTACACCACCTAATGGACCTTGGAAACTAAAGAAATAGATAATAGCGTCACTCAAGAGTCAATGGAAGCGATGCATGCTAGGTACAACAAAGAGAAATCGAAAAAGAATAGAATGGATCAGACAGAAAACCATTGTCACTGATGTAATCCACAGAATTAAATGTTTAAAATTTAGCGAGAAGAACTAGCAGATAGATGGCCCACTAGAATTACACTGTGGTATCTAAGAGGCGTCAAGAGACCAAGAAGACGTCAAGAGACCAAACTTAAGATGGGACTATGACATAAGAAAACAAGCCGGTACAACATGGCACAAAAAAGCGAATATTAGACAATCGTGGACAGAAATGAAGAACGAGTATGTAAGGGAGGCTACACCATAATCGGCAGAATACGATAGACAGAATTTTATATATATATATATATATATATATATATATATATATATATATATATATATATATATATATATATATATATATATATATATATATATATATATGTATGTATATATGTATACGTATAAATATATATATTATATATATATATATATATATATATATATATATATATATATATATATATATATATATATATACTCAATGGCATTAGAAGTGTTACACCTAGAAGGAATAAATTCTTCAACTTAATTTTTTGGCAACAGAATGACAACATTTAAAACATGCTATGATAACAATATCAATGTTTTATCTTTTCTACTTTTTGTAAAAATAAAGTTTGACCTTTAAATTTTTTTGTGATGATACCGATTTGTAAAAACCGGTTTGTATAGAAATTTTTAGTTATTTTCTTCAGTCTAATTGTATTCAGTGTAAGAAAATGCCTCGAGTTCAAAGACATCAAAATTACCACCATGTAAGATTTTGACAGGGGCAGAATTATTGCGTATAGAGATATGGGTTTGTCGTATCGCGAAATAGGCCGTCGCGTTAATTGTACGGCAATGACGGTTATGCGTGTCTGTCGTGTTTGGAGAAATGCAGGTAGAGGAACACGAACAAGACCTACTGGTCAACCGAGGCGTACTACAGAGCGTCAAGATGGGCGCTTTAGATTACTTGCTCTGCGAGACCGTTTTGCTACTACGCGTCAAATTACTGACCAATGGTTTGGAGTAGTAGGTAGACCTGTTAGTATGCGTACACTATATCGTCGCATTCGAGTCTTTGGACTGGTTTCATTCCGCCCACGACTAGTGCTTCCTTTGACTGCGGATCACTGTCATCAACGTTTGAATTGGTGCAGAGAACGGCAGCATTGGGTGGCAGAATGGCGTAATGTAGCATTCAGCAATGAATCAAAATTTTGTTTAGGAATGCATGATGGTCGTAGGATGGTAAGACGCCGCCATGGAGAGCGACGAGATATCAGGTTTGCTGTTGAGAGACATGTACACAGGACAGTTAAAGTAATGGTTTGGGGGGCTATTGCCTATGGTAGCCGATCACCACTTGTGTTTATTCGAGGCAATGTGACAGCTGTGCGTTATGTTGATGACATCTTACAAACCATACTACCTTATCTCGACGGCCGTCGAGACGTCCTTTTTCAGCAAGACAAGGCGCGTCCCCATATTGCTCGTCAAACTATGGATTTTCTCCTAGAAGCTGATGTTAATGTTTTGCCGTGGCCACCCCGTGGTTCGGATTTAAATCCTATCGAACATGTATGAGATATGATGGGAAGGAGACTGTCCACTTTGCACCATCCTCCACAGACTCTGACACAGTTAATACATGAAGTTCAAGTTGCTTGGAACGAGGTGCCACAAGCAGACATCGATCATCTCATTTTGTCAATGCCTAGACGTATACAGGAGTGTATTCCGCTACGGGGTCGCCAAACACATTATTAATTTTTTTTTGATTATGTACCTGTTAATAAAAATTCTTGACAATGTTATCGTTTCATTCTTGATGTAAATCCACCATGTTGCCAAAAAATTAAGTTCAAGAAATTATTCCTTCTGGGTGTAACACTTCTAATGTCACTGAGTATATATATATATATATATATATATATATATATATATATATATATATATATATATATATATATATATATATGTATATAGTTATTTGAATTGTTTACTTTTTTAATTAAATCACACATTTTATTTTTAGCCAAATTATTTGTGAAGATGTTTTCGCAGTTTCATTTATTACGAAACGTTTGTTTAGGAGTAGTATTTACTGGCCAGTCTTTCAAAAATAATATTCTTGGTATTAGTTACTCCCCCGTTCCTGCTAAAACTTTGCCATTAGGAGGTATTTGTGATCGATCATTTATTAATTCTTTTGGATTATATCTAAACACCTTAGCAGTATCAGCTAGAAGCCACAGTGGTAAATATTACAAGTATTGTAGTTATAGTTAAATTATTTAGTCTCACTATTATCCTATTTATTAGTTATCCTGAATTACTATAAATCCTATACAATAACAAGTAAAAATATTGCAATTTAAACCCCGATGTCCAATAGCAGCAATCAAATTTTTAAAGCTGTGTATTGCTGTCATATTTTTCAAATGCATGTAGACATAGTAAAACATGGCTAAAGCTTTTTTTCAAAATAAAATAACGATATTGCGAGAGTAACAAAAATTAATATGGTTTTTTGTCAAATTTCAAAAAGGACTTCATAAAGTGTACGTTTCAATTTCCTTGATTTTAAAACTTTTAACGAAACTGTATTTAGAAGTTAACCCCCTTTTTATCTGAATACAGATAAGTATTCATACTTCCCATGAACACGTGCAGTTTTCGCCCTGTGTCTAGATTATTTTTATCGTTCTGAATACGTACCATTATGTGTACTTAGAGTTCTCCTTTTCATAAAATTAGCTTTAGGTATAATTAAGTTAAAGTGTTAAGATTTTCTCATGGGAACAGAACCACCATTTTTTCAATTAGCGTTGCCCGAAATTATAGAAGAAATAACAAGGAACAATTTCAGTTAGTTCTTAGCTGTTTGCCGAAAATGGCTTATGATGCTTATGTTCATAGTCAATATCTCGTGTTGTTTAGTTGTAAAAAACCTTGGAACCTGCCTTTTATGTAGTAAGACTTGTGTAATCTACCGTTAATTTCTTCGATAAATAGAATTTTCCTTCCTTCCTTTATCTTTTAATAGGGTTTCTCTGACCATCTCTTTTTCAATGGCAACCAGCCCATTCAAAACCAGGATACCGCTCGGTGTTGTTTATCGCTTTATTTTGCCGAAGACGATGGCACTTTTAGCGATTAGAAAAAGGTCACACCGAAATGCACCTGTTTTTTGCCCATATCAGATGTTTTCTTTGAATGTAGTTGAACTGCGCTGTTGTGTTAGTTATATTGAGTAACTTTTTTTTGCTTTATTAGAAATATAAATTTTAGAATCAAATCATTATTATGAGACTATTTTTAATCTTTCGAATATATTTTGTTATATGGTTTAGTCAAAAAAGCCACTTAATTTTTTATGTATGTTACCAGGTGTAACGTTTGAGTTTATAATTTAATTTTGATATAAACGAAATAAAGCTCTCTTAGATTCGACTCAGATTGTACTCATTTCATTCAGTTGTGGTCAATTATCAATTATTTGTCATTTTGTTACGCTTAGAAATTTAAAGTTTTAATCAAACTAATTTACTAATTAAGCCCTATTACAATTTATTTAAAGACTGCAACGTGCTTTAGTTATAATACTATAAACGACAATGTGATTGTAAGATCATTTTGTTGAGTATCTAATAAATACATGTTGGCCAATTGTTGAGATTAGCATGTATTTGTTTATAATTTTTTTTGGGCATTTAATAAAAATATTTTGAAGACTTTTTATTCTATTTAAATATTAATATTTTAGAAACGATATAACTTATTTGAAGTATTTTATTGAATATGTAATCTCTTTCAGCTTATGGGAAAATATGTCAATTTTTATAATTTTCTTTGATAATGTGTTGATATGTTTTCTGGCGTGTTTTTCTGATGCCTTCGACCGAAATGTCGATATAATGTTTAGTTTATTTAGGCTTTAGTTTCTTTATAAGTTTCAAGTTAAAACTTATTGGCGCCCATTTTATTTTGCAGTGTAGCTGTAATCCGTGTTTCTTATTTTTCTGTTATCTGTTATCTAATTATTATCTATAGTTTATACATATATCTATCTGACTTTAATCTGTACTTTTTCATTAATTTATATCCTTACCCACCCCCAATGAAGCTCCGAATTGAGCAACGGGGACTTCGTTATGTCTTGGTGAACGATCAGCTTTTATCATCTACAGCCTTACGTCTTCGTTTATATTACTATCAAGTATTTGAATGCCTGTCATGTCTTTTGAGAAATTTCATTTCGGATGATAGCTTGGATTCTATCTTGGATTGGAGTTATATCTTTGCGTCACCACCCAACTTTCATATCCATATAACGGAGTTTCTTGTCATGTTCCTTAATGTTCTTTGAACTTTTATCATATATACTGAAGTTTGTTAATTTTGTGATTAATATCGCTATTTTTCTCGAAACTTATGTAATATCCTAGTACCTAGTTAATTAAAATGACTCATAGTGATGATCGTTAGTTTTTTTTTTCGGGTATTTACTCGCATTTTTAAACGCCGCAACTCGCAACTCGCAACTCGTCTATTTTATCGAATGCCTCCGAAATTAGTTTTTTTTTTAAATCATGAAAGTTATGAATATTTTTCTAATATGAATTATGTGATTCTAGGTAGAAATATACTACAGTTTATTTTTAATTTAAGTTTATGTCATGAATTGGGCCATAGCTTTGGAGCAGATCACGATTCAACAAAAAGATGTGAAGGATATCTAATGTCACCTCAAACTCCTGTCGACCAAAACCGAAAACATTTCATATTTTCACCTTGTAGTAAGAGAGACATGCTAATTACCATGAGACAAAAAGGACAATGTTTTGAAGACGATTATGTAGCTTTTTGTGGAAATAGTAGGTATATTTTATCTAAAATTCTGATATATTCTAACGATGAACTTGTATATAAAATCTTAAGAGATAAAGGAAGAAACAGAAGAGTGTGATTGTGGAACAATAAGAGATTGTTGGGAATTTGATAGATGCTGTATACCACATGGAAGACGAAACGCATGCAAAATAAACAGAGAATACGGCTACAATTGTCACCCATCTCAAGGATTATGCTGTACATCGAAGTGCCAATATGCAAATTTGGAATCTTTTGGCCTGGTAAGATTTGATTTTTTTTAATTAACACTTATATTTTCTTATGCTATTAAACAAGCCTGTATTTTACACTTTTTTAATGCCAAAAACATTGATCTTGAAATTTAAAGTCCAGGGAAATAAGCTTTTTTTCGTGACACTTGTTCGGCCAGGCAAACGACAGTTGTTTTGAGTAATAAGGACCTCTATAACAAGAACCTATATGTTTCCTGTAGTCGAATTTTTGGACTTATTAGTTATTAACAAATTAAGATCAAAAAATGGTAAATTTTCACTTTTTTCATCTATCAGCAGAAAGTGAAGCATTTGAAATAAATTTAAGAGTAAGAAACTTCTAATATCTAACTAATAAATCTAATCTAAACTAATATCATCATCATCATTCTTGCTTTACAACCATTCGTTGGTCCTAGCCTCCTCAAGAATTTCTCTCCAGTCATCCTTATTCATCACCTTCCTCCTCCAAGCACGTATTCCTATATTTTTCATGTCTTCATCGATGTTATCAAGGAACCTTATTCTGGGTCTTCCTCTTCTTCTCTGAACAATGGGTCTATCAAGGAGCGTTTTTCTAGCTGGATCATTTTGTTCCATCCGCATTACATGCTTTATCCGCCTCAGACGTCCTATATTAATATGTTTTATTATTTCTGGTTCCTGGTATATTCTATAAAGTTCTAAGTTGTATCGTTTTCTTCACACTTCATTGTCATTCACTGCTCCATAGATTCGCCCTAGTACTTTTCTTTCGAAATATCCTAACATGATTTCATTACTTTTTGTTAGAGTCCAGGATTCTGAAGCATATATTAGGACTGGGCGTATTATTGTTTTGTAGAGTTTTATTTTGTATTTCTCGATATAATTATGGATTAAACGAGGAGATTGAGCCCAAAATAGCATGTGTTGGCTGTGCAAATTCTGTGGTTTATCTCTGCGGTAGTATTATCTTTAGTGTTAAGGAGCGCTCTCATGTATACAAATTCGTTCAATGCTTCGATGACGCCGTTTTCTATAACAAGTGGTTGTAGGATTTGTGGTTACGTGCTTATTTTCATATACTTTGTTTTGTTGGTGTTTATTATTAAACCCATTTTTGTAGCTGAATTTTTAATGCTACATATGCAGCGTTTTCCATTCTACCAACAATACTGATATCATCAGCATAGGCAAGCATTTTCACTGATTTATTAAATATTGAACCAATGGTTGTGATTGTTTTTTATTGATTTATTTAATGTCGTCCGAACCACTGAGGTTATAGACGACAACAATGAAAAATACATATTAGAACAAAAGAAAGGTAAATATTAATTACATACTAACATGGAGGAAGATTGATGTATGTAATTTGTGATACATACTAGATTTTAATTTAAATATCTTTTATGCCTATAGCCGTTAAAAACTTTATAATATTGTTTAGATGATTGTTGTCTCTAAGAAGCTCGCCTATGTCGCTGGGAAGGTCGAGTTGACTTCTTGTTTCCTGGAAAATTTGGCATTCGGTTAAAATATGTTTTACTGTACTGTTGGTTTGACACTGGTTGCAGCATGGAGGATTGTCTCTTGTAATTCGGTAAAGATGTGTATGGCGGGTGTGACCAAGTCGAAGTCGAGAAAAGATGACTTGTTTGTTCTAGGTAACACAAAGGCTTGTTTTTGTAAAGCATTGTCTTTAATTTGCCTTAGTCTTTCGGAACACTGCGACCATTTGTTTTGCCACGCACAACTAACTATATTTTTTAAGCACAATTTAAGATCACTTGGCACTATTTTATTTAATTGCACTTGACCATCACTTGTCGCTGCTTCGTGAGCTAGACGGTCCACAACCTCGTTACCTTGTATTCCAATATGAGATGGAACCCAGATTAATACCACGTGTTTGTTTTCCTTTGCAGCATTTTGAAGTTCTTTGTAAATGTCTTTATGAATAGGGTTGCTGGAGTATATGTTTTGGATGTCACAAAGGGCATTCATTGAGTCAGTTATGATTGTGTAATTTCTCTGGTGCGTTTTGTTAATGAATTTTAGAGCTTCAAGGATTGCGTATAGATCTGCATTGGAGATAGTCCAGTTGTTATGCAACTTAAATTTAGTATTATGAGTATTACAGAAAATGGCTGCGCCGATTCCGTCCGTTGTTTTTGATGCATCTGTGTAGATCTGTCGCTAGTCGCTAAATCTATCCATAATATCTTTGAAGTGGTTTAATAATAAGGCTTGTGGGGATTCATGTTTATTAAATTTTGATAGATCAGTAATTACTGGTGGTTTATTTACAGTCCATGGAGGAGGAGGGATTTCGGAAGGGTGGTATATTGTCGGGAATATTATGCTATATTTATGAAGTAATCGGTTAATTCGTTCATAGAAAGGCGGATTACATTGAGGATGAGATGAGAAGTAGTGGCTAAAACGATTGCTATGAACGTTGTGGTAGACTGGGTTATCTAGAGAGGATAGAACTTTACAAGCAAACGACAAACTTAAAAAATCTCTTCTAAATTCTAAAAGGGTTTGCCCTGACTCACTGCATATACTTAGTATGGGGCTTGTTCGAAAGGCACCCAAAGCGACTCGCAGTCCCGTATTTTGAATTACATCTAGTTCTTTAAGAACAGATTTCTTGGCTGAGTTATATACCACTGAGCCGTAGTCAATTTTTGATCGAACTAAGGATGAAAAGATTCGTAGAAGAGTTGCCGTATCGCTGCCCTAGGTGATGTTTGACAGTGTCTTCAAAATATTAATGCTTGCTGGCAAGTACCTTTTATATTTTTAATGTGACTTCCAATTCAATGTTTTGTCAAATGTAAGACCGAGGAACTTTATTTCTCTTACAAAGATCAGATTCTTACCATTCAATGTTAAAATTGGATTATCCCCTTTTCACTTTTTGGAGAAGAGCAAGCATTTTCTTTTTTCGTTCGAGAAACTCAGTCCTGTTTTGTCAGACCATTTCTGGAGATTATTTAATGCGCTTTGTAGGATTCTTTGGGTGGATTCTAGATTTGTTCCTCTTAGTAGGACAACTAGATCGTCTGCGTATAGTCCTGCTTTTACTGGGTGTTGACATTGTTTCAAGATGTCGTTAATTGCAACAAGAAATAAAGTTACACTTAACACCGATCCTTGGGGGACTCCATTTTCCTGGATTCGAGTTGATGATAGTGTTCCATTTGCTCGTACCTTAAATGTTCTAAGTTGAAGAAAATTTTGAATAAATTTTAGGAATTTTCCATTAATACCCCAGGAGTGAAGCTTTTTTTACTATACCATATCTCCATGTGCAATCGTAGGTTTTTGTTATATCGCAGAAAATAGCTAGACAGTGTTGTTTGTTAATGAGTGCTTCGTGAACTTCGGATTCAAGATCAACTAGGTTATCCGTCGTTGATCTATTTTGACGAAAGCCATTTTGCTCCGGGATAAGTAATTTTTTATCTTGCAGAAACCATGTAAGACGACGGTTTATAATCTTTTCAAATAGCTTACAGGTTGACGAGGTTAGGGATATTGGTCTATAGGACTGGGGATCTGTTTTCGGTTTTTGGGGTTTAGGAATTGGGATAATATATGATTCTGACCAAGAGTTTGGAAAGTAGTACTGAATCCACATTTGGTTCAAAACATTAAGGAGGTATGTTCTAGCGTTTGTGCTTAGTTTTTGGAGAAAAATTATTGGTATATCATCTGGACCCGGAGAAGAGTTTTTTATGCCAAACAATGCATCGTCCATTTCTTCCAGTAAAATTGGAGAGTTCATGTAGTCTTCCGTGTTCTCTGTGATCATTATCTCCTTCTTTTCATTTCTAAATTTAAATTGAAGAAAATTTGAAGAGTAGTTATTAGTGCTGGAATTTTGTTCGTAAAGGTCTGCAAAAATTTCTGTGGTTTCTTCTGTTGAGGTAATGAATTGATCATTATGTTTTAAGAAACTAATTTGGGTGTTTTGCTGTTTTCCAGATAGTTGACGAACTTGCCTCCATAATGCAGACAGGGGAGTAGAGTTGTTGATGGATGCCACGAAAGATTTCCAGTTTTGTTTTTTGGTTTGCTTAATCTGATATCGAGATTCAGCTCTTAGTTTTTTATATTCTATTTGATTTTGTGTAGTAGGACATCGTCTGAATTTGTTAAAAGCTCGCTTGTATTTTTTGATGGCTTCGTCACATTTGGCATTCCACCACGGTACTGGCGTGTGAGTTTTTAGAGTTTTGGTTTTTCTGACTGCTTTGTGGCCTGCTTCTAATAGTACCTCAGAGAATTTTAGATAAGTTGAAGATATATTTGAGGTACTAGGGTCAGGGAGATATGGAAGTTTTTGGTCTACTTGGTCTGAGAAGAGTGTCCAATTTGCCTGGCCTAATTTCCATTTTGAGAGAGGAGTGGTTAAGGCGGTTTTAAAAGGACGGGTTATAAGAATAGGAAAGTGATCACTCCCGTATAAGTAGGGATGGACTTCCCAATTTAAGGATGTTTGTAGGATCGGATCGCACATGCTCAGGTCGATAACTGAGGATTCTCCTGTTTGTATATTAAATCTTGTGGGTTCCCCTGTGTTCAAGATGTTTGTATTGTTACTGTCAAGTAATTGTTCTAGTACTTTTCCTTTTATTGATCGAAATTTGGATCTCCAGTAGGGGCTATGACTATTAAAATCTCCTAATAGTATACGGGGAGATGGGATCTGTTGAAGTAGTTCCTCAATTAGGGCAGTTGAAACATTTTCACTCGGTGGAATATAAATGTTGCATATTGAGATCTTTATATCACTATTAATTGTGATTGCAACAGCTTCTAAGGATGTATTTAAAGGTATTAGTTCTGCTTTATACATTTGGTTGATATAGATTGCTACTCCACCACTTGCTTTATCTCTATTGGTCCTGTTTCTATAAAAGCATTTAAAACCCTCGAACCTTGCATGGTAAGAATCTTTGAAATGGGTTTCTTGAAGGCAAATAACTGACGGCGTTTGTTGAGCAATTAGCTTGTGTAACATTTCGCAACAGGTGTGGTACCCGTTGAGATTCCATTGTATTATACATCTGAATGTTAAGCACTTAAGTTTTCTTGAGAGGATGAGAGTTCGCTGACCACTGATGTAGATGTTCAGAAGAGTTGATGCTGTAGTTTTATTTTAATGTTTGTGATTTTTGTTTTCAACGTTTTTGAACTTTTTGTGTACATAGTGTCTAGATCCTTAAAGAAACCTGGTACATTGTCTGTATAGGTTTTAAGAAGATCCAATATGTCTGCGCTGTGTGGGGCTGATTCAAAGAAATTTAAAGTTTGGTTATAGTTCAGTGTAAAATTGTTTTATTGTCTTCAAATATTTGTTTTAATGGTTGCATTTCATTGTGAATGGATTTTTCCGGTTTTAATTTCTTATGTTTGGGTTTTTGAAATGTGGGTTTGTTTTTGCAGGTCTTCATGCGGTGGTGAAGACTCTGACATTTGTCGTTTAATGGAAATCGTTGAAGTTTATTGGGCTACCGTTTTAGATGCTTTCATTGATTCCGTATTCTGTTTATTTCGTTCTTTGGTATTTACATTGACATTTTGATTAACTGAAGATGCGCTTATGTTTTGACAAGATTCATCATTAGACGCTAGAGTGTTGGCGGCTTCTGTGCATTGGGTGAAATTCTCTAATGAAGTTTGCTCGTTATGTGGTAAAAGGGGGCATACTACAGCTAACTGACCTGACTGTTTACAAGAAAAACATTCAAGGTTGTCGCTTGCTAAGAAAATTCTGTATGATGTATTATCGAAATTTATTATGAAAGAAGCTGGCAATGTTGCATTGTTTTCTAAAGGAGTAATATACGTTTGTCGGCGAAAACTGAGAATATAACTAAATTCTGGGCGAGACGCGTTTATTTTAAGAAAGTTGATAGGCGATAATAGATTTAGACCTAGCTTTATTAGCTCTACTTCTAAAATAGAATGTGGTATGCTGGGGCATACATTGGATAAAACAATTCTTTGACTTGGAGTCATTAATTTGCGGGCAGTGAGAATTTGATTGTTGACTTTAATTGAACCATAATTTTTTAAGAAGTTATCTACTTGTTTGTTTGAGGATAAGTAAATGCATACTCTATTTTGCGAAATCCGTGAGGCGAAAATAATATCTTTAGGATTTACAATACTGCCCAAAGCTATTAGATAATCTTCAATTTTTACGTCGTCAATGGAAGTAAATAAGATGGCTTGCTGTTTATCGGGAAATTTGGATGATGTTTGATTTTTTATTGTAATTGATGCGTATGATTGAGAATTGTATTGAGTTGAATTACTAGGTATGGGAAGGTTCAGAGGAGAGTTGGGGACATGGCTCCCTGGATTTTTGTTATCCATTATTTGAACGCCACATTAATAATTTAAATTGTGGGTGAGTGCGGTCCTGTTCACCTGACGAACTTGTTTTGATATTTCAATTAAGCAAAACTTCGAAAAATGATGGGTGTTTTTCGATTGACAATAAATGCTTAAATATATGTAAACAAACTTTGTTTACTTACTGGTTTTTGCAGATTCAACCGTTGATCTTAGATGAACTTGATTATCACACCGTTTTTATTAAATAAAAACTAATTAACTAAATACTTGTGTGTTTTACTTTTTTAATATTGATAGCTTAGGAACTCGTATTAAAATACGTCTGTTCACCTTGCTGTCTCGATGCGAAGTCCTGGTTGTGATTTGTGACATACGTATTACTTTTTCCAGAGCCAGATTGAACAGTATACAGGAGAGAGGGTCTCCCTGGCGCAGCTCATTATTTGTTTTAAAAGGTTACAGGTGAATTCGTACTATACATTCAACTTTTTCAAGAGTTAGTTTTGTCAAATTTACCAACTGATTTGGTATTCCTATCACTTTCATTGCTTTGAACATTTCTCTTGGAATGTCATGGAATGGAATGCTATATTCCAGTGTTTTTTTCTAAAATTTGTTTCAGGGTTGCAATCTGATGAATTGGCGATGTAGTTACTCTGAAACCAGCCTGGTATTTTTCTACTTTCCTTTCTGCATATGGTTAGAGCATTCAAAGATATTTGCTTTTTTTGTGAATGGTGCAAAGTATTCCAATATTCCAATCATTGGGGAGGGATTTCTGTGTCCATATTTCTTTTATAAGCTGCTGTAATGCCATTATGGTATCGTGACCACCTTCTTTATATAGTTCAATTGGGATTAATTCCGGGTGATTTTTTACTGGCTAGTTTTTTAACTGCATCTTTAACTTTAAGAATCGTTGGTGGTGCTCTTCCCTCTCGTTTGTTCCCCTTACCTCATCTCTTTCGTCTTTTAGGTTTTCTTCTTCTTCCTCTATATTAAGTGCCTGGTTAAAGTATTCCACCTATATATTCAATACATCTTTTCTTGTAGTTAATAGGTCGCCATTCTAACTTCTGCATGGTCTTGTGGTTGCTTTGAATTGTTTTCTGTTGATGTTAACAGACGATTCAATATTGTTATTAATTGGATGACATTTATAACTTCTAAATTTTGACAATCGTTACGAATCCAATCTTTTATTGACAGATATTCTTTTTTTTAATCTTTCTGTTAATTTTTAAAATAAGTCCAAAAAATCGACTGCAGGTAAGTCAGAATAAGTAGTTTCGAGATAAAGACGATTCTGTTTATTTTCGTGTTAATATCGTTGAAATAAGACACAAGTTTTAAGAAAATTAACATTTAATTATGATTTTGCATGCTTTTCAGCCTATATTACATTAACCAAAAATAGAAATTTAAATAAAATAATATTAATGCTAAAAAATTAGGAATTTCAAAGTTACAACACTTTTGCACGGAGAAAATTGTTAATCACAAACATTTAGTATTAGAATTTTAAAGTTACAACACTTTTGCACGGAGAAAATTGTAAAAAGTGTAGACACATTTTCTGTTAGTTGTTGTCCTCTTCTCGTATATCATCTTGGGCCAAAATATTTTTATAAAACTATGGTGCGCTTCTGGTATCATACCCGAATGGCATAAGTATAACAAATCTTTCTTTTTGGCTGTCCTTTGTAGGCAGGTTTAAGTAGCACTTCTCGTATATTAAGTGTAGTCCGTGATGATTTTTTTAGATTAAAAGAATTTCATAGTTCGTCATCATAGTTGTACTTAAAGAAAATTGTGTGCGGACTATCTTTTCTACATTGCAGAATTTTTAAATCTGTCCACTTCACATTTTCTTTATTTTGATCAATTTTATAGTTGTTTCCCAACAGAAAGGAAACATGTTTAAAATCAATGCTATCCTTTGTTTCCATTTCCCGGACTATGTAGGTTGAACCACTTTTTTTGCTACATTTCACTACAGTTGCCCATTCAGTAAGAATATAAATTGGACCGCTCTTCAGCACTCTTTTCTTTTGCCGCTCTATTAATGAGTGCATGTTGTCACCAGCGTTTTGTGTGTGGCCTCTGATTAAAAACTTGTGGGTAATCGATTCTATATGACCCACATTAGTAAAAATATACAAATACACAGAGGCGATAAATTAATTTTTGTTCTACCCGGCACAGTTGTCGCTAAAAAAAATTAAATTTTTGCTTATTGCATGATTTGTCATGTAATAATAGACACAACTTGCAATTTTATTACTTCCTCGTTTCGCTACAGACAGACTCATTCCACATAAAGCAGTATCCTTGCTTGGATACGTTATCAAATAATGTGAAATTATACATATTTAAACGTCGCTTATAATAAAACATTGATACATCTCCGCATGGCGTCTGTAATACAGCTTGAAGATCGTAATCGCATACGGTTGACATCATTAGCTAATTCTAGATCTTGTTTCTTTGATTCGCGTGCTTGATTTTTGTTTTTAATATGCAAGTTGTAGTTGCCCTGCAATGATTTTCTCTGCTCTTCATTAGAGTTTTATATACTTCACCCTCTGAACATTGGTCTTTTTTAGGAGAAAAGAATCCAATGTTAAATTCATAATTAAAGATGCGTTCATAGTGATGTTTCTTAAGACAAATATCGCCGTCTGAAATGCACTTAACTTTGTATAGTCTATACATTTCGGATATGGTTAAGCTACCATCAATAAAAGCTCTACTAGTTTGAGTCCTTAAATAGTGACTTTCGATGGTCGGGAACATCTTTATGTGCTGACGTATTTTTTCCAAGCCAACTTCATCAGATTTTTATGAGGCACATGCTTCCCTCTTCGGTAATCTTCGAGGATACCAGCATCATCAGTTTTCTTCCATGTGGTGTAAATGTATCGATCACTCACTCCCAAAGTATTGAGAAAAAATGTCTTGCATACTCGAGTGTCCTTATCATTAATCCTAAATTTATATTGCAAGTTAGGTTTGCGATTGCTTCCAGGTGTTTTATTTTGATACTTAGGTCTAATTTCATTGATATATCTTAATATAAAATCTCTTTATAAATTTATGTTACCCAGGTTCCAAAATTTTCGATGAATATGCGTTCTTATATCCACAGAATTTTCAAAACATTTCAAACAAGTTTGAGAACAAGCTTCTTTCATCTGTCGAGCGTACATGATTGTACCTTTATTTGACTCGTAGAGCTTACCAGAGTTAATAAGTTTCTTGACCTTATTTCGTCTCTATTCTTCAGGCTTTGCACTTCGTTTTCTCGCACAAGAAAATAAAATGCAAGGCCAACAGAAAAGTTTGTTTTTTATTTCACTCCCGGTAATCCATAAGTACTTGCTGTACCAATTATCTGAAAATGATCTATTACTTCCCTTACTAATATTTATAAGCCGGGACATTTTAGGCAAGGGACACCTCTTATTTTTAATAACAATTTGTTCTTCGTATGGAATAGATGAAAACCCATTTTGCAAAATATATTTTACAATATTAGATTTATCAATAAGTATTTAGTTTCTCCCATAGCTTGCATTTTTTAGGTTAATTTACCTGAATTTGTTTACACTTTAATTAAGAAAAAACTTCTAATATATCATAAACCCTTTAACTATTTACGGCAGTGGTAACGTATCGCAGTATTACTTTAGAAAATAAAAATAAATCCCAGAAAGAAAATCCAGTCCGTGCACTCAATATCGCTTCACTATTTAAGTTCTTAAGTACTTATCCAGTCCAAAATAACATTTCCTCTCGCGCTCGCAAGGTAAAGTTTGCGGCCAATCCAAATGAGGCATCGGCAAATTTAAATTTGCCGTACTTGGCAATTAAATGCGCAAGGAGAGAAATGTATGTTTTGTGCTCATCAACTAATATTCCGTTGATTATCACATGTATATTATCGTCAAGCGGAATCGGCTTGCCGAAACCCCGAAACGCGTCTTTTTAAGAATTCACACAGGCGGATGAATGTCTCGGATTTCGGATCATTAATTTTTTAAATTGTCTTACGCAGGGATCTCTTAATGCTCAGATTGGACAAAATCTTTTAAAAACCATGAATAAAATTTAGTCTGGTCGAATTCTTTTAAAAACCATAAATAAAATTCAGTCTTTATTATCTCACAGATATTTTATTTGTTTCACAGAAACAAATGGCATCAACTTATTACTTGCCACAATTAATTATCGAAATACTGATTAAATTAAATATTAAAAAAAAATCTATAATATCTATAAAGGTGTACCCTGACCGGCCGCCACTGTACTATAGTGTTGGCTGCTCTAAAACGATATGTAGCAGATAAAAATTTAAATTTTAAAATGTTTATAAATATTGTGATTTTTCCTAGAGTAGTGGAAAAATATTGAGAACACGCTTTCGAGCGTTATTTTATGGAAAAGGAATCTCTAGATTTAATTGTAAATGAAATAAAAATACATTTGCAGGAAGATAGTGCAATAATAACTTGAATTCTCTAGAAAATAGCCATTCCGTTACAGAAGACTTACCTTTTGAACCTTAACATTAATCTTGTTTTTTTTTGTAGTCTTATGTTAAAAATTAAATTATTTCAAGATTCGTGTGTAGTCAAGTTATATTTATTTTTCTAATCATTTTTATTTAAAAGAAAAATAATTAGACCACTTAATTTAACGACCACTTAATTTAAAGACCCCTTAACTAAATTTTTACATTAACTTTATTGTTATACAATAATTATCGAAATGTTTTCATCAAAAACACATTCTACATACCTACATAATTATCTTTTTCTATAACTACATAATTTGGAAAATTGTTTTCATTTAAGTTCCTTTATAAATTAAGCTCACACTCTGCAAACTTGTTGCTCAGATTATACCAACGAGGTCAGAAAAAATAGCTCTTTATGCATCTCTTTTCTTAAGTCTCAAGCTATAGGTATTACCCGAGTAGGACCGTTTACACTATTGTCACGAAGAATAAATTTACTGTAATGTAATAGTTGGGTAATATTTGAACAGTTTTATATCTGGATTATAACTCTAATGTCTTATTTTCAGGAATGTAAACATTTTCAGAAAGCATGCCCTTGTAAGACAAATGAAAAGACTTGTACTTGCGGTGTAAATGGATACTGCCGAGGCAGTCGGTGTCACAGTGAAGAATGTACTAGAGTTGGATTAGAAGAATGTGCCTGTCCTAAAGGTTTGAATGTAACAAATTGTAGAACCTGCTGCTTATCAAAAACAGATTCAATGTTGACGTGTTCGTTATCTAATGAAATTACTAGGTATGCAATAGAATTAGACAGAGGCATCTTACAACATTTAAAAAAACAGCCGCATAAAAATAAATTGGAGAACGTTAATTATGGATTCTACGAAACATATTGTGATGGTTCTGAATGTATTCAGCTCTATTTTAGAAGTGTGAAGTTTGGAGAATTTTGTACATTATTTGGAAAACTAGGAAATTGCAGTATAAATAATGTGTGTGAAATACATGATAAATTGTTTCTGTATACTGGGATTTTTGATAAAGGGCTGTTAAGAAGTGGAGGAACAATGAATATAATTCGTGAATTTAATGCATTATTTGTGTTGTATTTGGCTAAATATATTGTACTAAATTTGTAATCTTTTCGTCTAGCTTTATCACGTTTAAAAAATTGATTGCCCATTGCATTTTAAGCTCCAATTGTTAATATTTCCAGGAATGCAGACATAAGTTCGTGTAACAACTACACATTCAAAAAATTTGAGAAGGTATCTGTAATAACTAGAAGTATTTTGACACATTTTGAGAAAACTTCATGTTTTCGTTTTCGAAAAACTCAAAAAAACTACTTTTTTCCAAGTATAAAGCGGGAAAACCAAACATACAATTTAGTTAATTTTCTTACAGCATAAAGATATAATACTAAGAAATACTTTTAAATTTTTTGAAAATTTTTGAATGTACAATTTTGCCACAATATAAAAAAATAATGTTCCGGCTTATAATAAAGCTACCTGTAGGAAACCGGAAGAAATTTTAATAACAACATAGATAAAACTGTAATAATAATATTTTTTCCTGAAACATATGAAAAATCTCGTTAAACAAGAATTATATCTTGAACTGCCGCCACTAAATTGTGTTGTAGAGAGATGGCTCCATCTGAAACATCGGTAATCTTTATCATCGATAGATAGCATTACTTTCGGCTTCGAAAGGCTTGAAACGGAACGTCATGCTAACAGGGTTGCCATATCGATTACTTTGTACAACACGTTGGTAGATTACAACAAAATTATAAGATTGTTATCGGTTTGAATTTTGAACTGGCCATGCTGAAACTTACAGAATAGTAGACACTGTAACTTTTGTTTTGAAAGTACGATGTCATAAAATTTACAATCTACAAGTAATATATTATTTATAAAAAAACTATTTAGTTTTTAAAAATCTATTGAGGCGTTTTTAGTTAATTATTTTAGTATTTATAAACAATAGTGTTATAATATATATATATATATATATAGATATATATATATATATATATATATATATATATATATATATATATAAAGTGCATGTATGTATATGTATATTATATATATATATATATATATATATATATATATATATATATATATATATATATATATATATATATACAAGGTGCGGCAATAGTTCGTCGAAGTACGATATTATTCCCGTTATTATGAAATAATAATTCTTACTTCTGTTTTTGAGCCTTGAAAATTGTCATATTTCTTTTTTTTTCTTTTGTGTATAAAAAAAGATACGCAGACGACACCGACATTATTGCGGACAGTGCTGAGGGTTTACAACGACTTTTGAATGTCATAACCACAGAGGGAGATGGCTTGGGACTAAATATAAACACAAATAAAACAAAAGTAATGGCTGTTACACGTGCACCAAATGTCGACATTAATATTTGTATCTATAACAAACATATAGAACCAGTACAAAGATTCCAGTATCTTGGTTGCTGAATAACAAACGATCTTGACCACGAGGTCGAAATACGTGCTCGTATAGAATATGCTAGGTCCGCATTTCAACGAATGAAAAAATTCCTAATAAACTCTATGTTATCGTTGGATATCCGATACCAATTTGTAAAAAACGTTTATTTATTCCATATTGCTATACGGAGTGGAAACATGGATTCTCGGTATTACAAGTATGAGGCGTATAGGAACCTTTGAGATGTGGGTTTTTCGAAGGATGCTGAAGATCTTTTGGACAGAGTACGTGACCAACAACGAGGTGCTGAGAAGAATGGGTACTTAGAGAGAACTCCTAAATATTGTAAAAAACAGAAAAACGAGTTATCTATTAGGACATATTTACAGAGGAGAAAAATATAAATTCCTACGACTTATAATGAAAGGGAAAGTGGAAGGAAGAAGAGTTCCAGGAAGAAGAAAATGCTCCTGGTTGAAGGAACTAAGGGACTGGACAGGCATGGACACACATTCGATACTAAGAACAGCTCAAGATAGAGAGCAATTTGCTGTAGTTATAGCCAACCTTCAGTAATGGAGAAGACACCTTAAGAAGAAGATAAAAAAAGACTTTAGAGATTTTGGCTTAAAATTACTCAAAAAATCCTAAAAAATAGATTTGAAAAATATATGTACAAATTAGGTCCACTTTTATGTGGACATGTCGATGTAACTTTAACTTGAGAATATCCGTCAGAAAAGATCATAACATGTAATTCGTCTTTAACAAGACAAATACATGCCATGATGACAGTAAAATTCTCCTGTTAGCGATTCCATAGTAAATTATGAGGGAAAAACCAGGAAAAAAACCTCATAATACTATATTTTAAAGTCGTCTACTTTAAAATGTATAATGTATGTCTGAATTGTCAATATAGATGAGTCAGATAAAATTAAATTAGAAGAATTTTTCACTAAGTAACAAAAAACAAAATTTGTTTAATTTACTAATGTTTGTATTTTGAGAACGATTTCCGAAGTGTAAATTGAAACATCAGTAAACGTACTTTAACCTTTAATTGTGGCTTATTCTCATTTAAATAGTAGTTACTTTAAAATGACACAAGAAAATAGCTTCAGAACAATAGAGAGACTGTGATGGAAACGCCAGATTTACGTTCCTATAGATTTTTAGTATATATCCTAATAAACGGCTAGCTTTAAATAGCTGCTTAAATGCAGCTCTATTTATTCAAATACCTTTGGAGAAATTCATGAAAAAAATTCATGATTCAAATTTTTTGAATGTTCGAATCTTCTATTTTACTTGTCTGTTGGACTCTTCGAACTTCTTCCGGATAACTCCTTTACAGGTCATCATCTAGGGTACATTAACCAGGAAAATTACTCTGTAACAGTCTCATAATACGTTCGAGCTGATGTTCAGCATCTTTTCCATAGGGTTTTTGATTATACCTGATAGGTATCATTAGTACCTATGTTGTTTTGAGAGATTTTTTGAAAGCATTGTGATGGGACTAGTTCTGCTATCAGCTATAGATTGTCTCAAAGTGACTAGTCTGTACAGGGTAAATGCACAACATCGATGCCATACTTCTTTGCAAACTTGTATTAAAATAAACGTCACATCTTACTACTTAGCCTAATCCATCTTTTGTGTTGAGGGTAGCTTAAGTACTAATGCCCACTAACGACCCTGCCTGGCTTCCTTCTGTCACTGGTTTTCAAACATAAATAATATTTGCTACAACATACTTTTGTTAAATTAAAATAAAATAGAAATTAAGAAATGCCTTTTATTTATGTCACACAAGCAGTTTGTTTTTAATTCTACAGTATGTGCTAGCGATACAAACCATTTGTTTATAGATTTAAATAAAATCAAATAAAATTGAACTAAAATATAAAGAAACATTTTATTTATGTATTGTTCCGTTCAAAAGTTAAGGAGGAAAGAACTTTTAAAAACCGCACTGTATATATTGGCAGTAACAAAATGTAGAAATATACGAAAATAAAACTAATAAATAAGTTAAAAATAAAAGAAGTCATTGTATTTAATTTCGTGTGTAAGTAGTCGTAATTGTACACCATTATATTTAGTTCCTTCTGTCAATCGCTGTCACATTTAGTTTCTGCTTCACAATCATTATCATTATTATTATCGTCACTGTCATCACTATCTCCGTTATTTATATTTATAATAATTGGTTCGATATCATCATCCAACAAATTGTCAATTTCCCACATTTTTTTTTTCTGTTGCTATTACGTGGTTTACGTAGTTTTTCCATTTCTCTAGCTTAATGACCTGGTACGCTGCTGTAATTAAATTTCGCATTTCAGCTTCTTTAAAATTCGCGTTGCGTCCAGCTATATACCGTTTCTCTTCACTCCAAACCATTTCAATAGGATTGAGTTCACAGTGATAGGGTGGAAGCCTCAGAATCGTCATATTGTGCTTTTTGGCAATATCTTCTATTATGTACCTGTCATATTTTGCTCTGAAGGCCTTGACTATATCAAGTAACTCGCATTCTAGGTAGTCTTCTTCAAAAAATAGGTCCTTTGACAGAAGCCATTCTTGAATATCTTTTTTTAGTGTTGAACTGTTGGGAATTTGTTCTGACTTTCTGCTGTGATAGGAGGCATTGTCCATTACCACAACAGTTTTTTCTGGCAAATTTAGCATTCAGTTATTTTCGAACCAATCTTCGAAGGTCGGTCCATCCATTTCGTCGTGGTAGTCCTGAGTATTTTTCTTTGCCAAAAACTTAAGCTCTGCTCCATCAACAAATCCATTAGTAGATCCTGCGTGCAGTAAAACGAACCGTGCACCACGAGCTGTTGGAGCTTTTAATCCTGTTGTCAGACCACGAACAAAAGCATCGCGGTGAGATGTAATTGTTTTATCAATCCATTCTTTTTCACACTGTGCCCGATATTTACCCATGATTCATCCAAATACACTATGTTGTATCCTTCTGCATGGTATTTACGAATTGCGCGTAAATAACGATGACGCCACGAGATGATTTCTGGTTTTTCAATCAAAATTGAATTTCTGCCACGTTTTATAAACACAAAATCCATATCACTCAGCAAGCGATGTAGCGTGGCCCGTGAAAAGTTGGGCAAAGTTTCTTCGACATTTACAACAGTTAATATGGTGTTTATTGTTGGTGGTATGTTATCACGAAAAAATTGATGAACTATTCTACGAATTTGGCCCCTGACACCTTCATCGTACTTGTTGCCACGAGAATTACCAACCTTTCGCTTCTTGGGACTGCTTTTTGGAGATTGTAATCCAGCAGGTGATGAATATTCCTGTCGTATGCGAAACAGAGTCTTTTGGCAAACACCACTCATTTCTGACACTTTCCTAATTCCACTTGATACAGAATCGTTGTTATCCTGATTAAGATGATAATTAATAATATTCATTAGTATCTGCTTCTCTGAAAGTTTCAGAGCTTTTCCACGTTTCCATTGAACAATTTCCTCCACTTTACGGTAAAAATTCGGCGTCAAATATAACAATAGCCAACAACAGAAAATAACAATAATTGCCAACAGCAAATCACAACAACAGCCACCAACAAATAATAACAATAACAAAACAGTAACAGTACATGCAAGATGGTACAAATAATCGTAACTCGAATATGTTTACGCGCTCCGAAGAACAAATAAAGACTAATTAAGGCCTTGGAATGTATCAAGCTTTTAAACATATTCTGTACAAGAATTACTCTAATTGCTTCTTAATTACTGAATAACTTAGAAGAAAGTATTTGCAGTTGATATCAACCAAAATTACAAATTCCTTACATATTATGGCAGTAATTAACACCGCAGGGACATAACTACCATTTTAAATTTGGCAGTTAGTAGAAATTACCGGAATTATTTTAAACTTTGAAACAAATGTTTATTTAATGCACATTTTATTATACTACTGCTACTAATAAAAGATAAAAGTTGATAAGTTACTATTAGAAACAAATAATGTATAGTATTATGTAAAATTATTAGCAAACGATATTTGTAAATTACATAAAATTTTACGTGAGGACTTGTTGAGAACTCCTGGTTTATTCCGTTTATTTTGAAAGATAGACAATAGAGAACGCCATCGCCCACTGCATAAAACTGACAACGTCTTGGCGAAATTCCCATAAGGTTAGCATTACATATCTTACCCTGTACAGACTAGGTACTTTGAGACAAAGTATAACACAGATACGAAACAGGAGGATTTAGCAAGGAAGACGATCAGAAAAGAGTAAGACATAAAAAGATATATAAATAATGATATGAAAAGAGAAGTATAGGAACTAAAAAAGACATATATTTGGAGAATATTTTGAGGTTTGTGTCATGAATACTGTTGCCTATATTTTACATAAGTAGCTTATAATGTGTTATTCATTTATGTTTATTTTTTTATTAATTTTAAGCACAAATGTATTTACATTTCATTGTTTAATAAATAATATTAGATTATCTATTTAATAATTTATTAAATAATTAATATTTAGAGTGGTTATGTACAACTATCTAGTAAAATATACAATCAATATCTTACAAAAGTAAAATAACAGTCTGTGTAACAGTAAATAATATCACCAATCATCTTGTCCCAATCTAAATGTATTATTATCACTCTTAACAACCTCAACTCTTGGTCCATAATATGGCATTACATAATAGGATCCATCTGCAGGTGTTACGGTTTGGGTTGAAATCAATATTATGTCTACTAACTGCCCTAGAAACATAAAACCTAAGGTGCAAAATTTGGCAAGTCCTATAGCTGGATATCCCAAATAAAATCTGTCTATTCCAAACATACCCAGGAATATGGATAGCAGTAGAGTAGTTTCAAAGGAATACCCATTTCTAAAAAATATGAAAATAGTTAATTACAATGATAAAAGCCAAATTGGCGTAAATCAGAATATTTGTTTATTTATTTTCAACGAGCTGCTGCCCAATAAGATTAACAATGTTTACAATAATTATATTTCAATATACTTATTTAACAGAAATTTTCAATGTATACCTATAAAAAAAAATTTCAATGTAGGTTTATGTGTGCTAATTAAAAATACAATAAAACAAAATAAAATATAAACATCACAAACTTAATCACGTAGTTTACGTTTAGTTTTACATACCAAAATGATGACTACCTATTCCACAGCCACTCATATAAACACATGCCTGAGACCAGAAATGAATTCGACCTTCGGTGCAAAAAAAATCTAGATCTGGGTAAATATTTACCCATCTTAGTGCTCGAGATAAAAAATTATTATATGCATAGTTGGTTTTGTGAAAAGGAACATACACAGTTCATTTAAAAATCCTTTATAAAAGATATATAATTAAAACACCCTATCAGGCTACATCACAGAACGTTTTCGGAATTAATATTCCATCATCAGTGTATCTAAATATACATATTTTGAGCCACTAAATACTTTACCACTAAATACCACTAAAATATAATAATACCACAACAACTAAAGGCAGAGAACTAGTAAGCTTAATACATGAAAACAACTACCTCCCTTTGTCAACAGGCATACTCCTACATACTGGCCAATGGATCCAAACAAAACACCTGATCTGCTGGATCTATTTATCACTCAGGGCTTCTCTCCTGGTTCCATGGAGGTCATGCCGAACTATGATCTCTCATCTGACCACTCCCCAATTATAGCAACCATCAGCAGCCTACACAGTGGGAGAACTAACTGGGAAAAATACCGCAGCAAATTAGAAGAAGATATTAGTCTACAAGTAAGCCTCAAAACAACAAGAGAGAGAGACGAAACATTAACAGCTTTAAACAACACTCTTATAGAGGCTGGACAAAATGCTACACCTGCAAACAATACAGGTAGCAAAGCCCAATACATCCCAGCTGAAATTAAAAAGTTGGTAGCTTAAAAAAGGAAAGCTAGGACCAAATGGCACCAAACCCATGCCCCAGCAGACAAGACTACATTAAACAGGCTAAGCAATCAACTAAAATCCAAACTTCAAGAGGCACAAGAACTGTCATTTACAAACTACATAACAAATCTAAACCGGTACGATAACTCAATATGGAAACCGATCAAAAACTCCAAAAAACCCAAGACTCCGGTAACTCCAACTAGAAACGAACAGGGACCAACACTACAGTGGGCCAGAAGTGATGAAGAAAAAACAACGCTATTTGCCGAGCACCTAGCTCAAGTATTTACTCACAACAACGAAGCTCCAGATATTGAAATTGAAAGGGACATAAATAACATTCCAGAGAACATACCAGTAATCAGCAAGAGATGAAGGAACTACCAGATAAAGAAATCATACTGATTACTCTAATCTTCAATGCTATTCTACGATTAAACTACTGACCAAAGCTCTTTAAAACCGCTGAAATAATACTAATCCCAGAAGCAGGAAAAAATCCAAACGAGGTTTCATCATATAGACCAATAAGCCTACTACCAGTCGTATCCAAAATACTTGAAAGGTTACTGTTACAAAAAATTAACTCAGACCCCAATACGGAGAAATGAATACCCAACCACCAATTTGGCTTTCAAAAAAACACTTGACAATATAGCAGGTTCATAGAATAGTACACACCATAAATTCTGCAATGGAAAGCAAACACTACTGCACAGCTGCTTTTCTAAATGTTAGTCTAGCCTTTGATAAGGTTTGGCACACAGGCCTGATTTTCAAAATCAAGAAATATTTACCCATCACGTACCTGAAACTGTTAAAATCCTATCTAAGTGGGAGATAATTCCGAACAAGAGTGAATGAAAGTAATTCCAATAATTTTCCTATAAAATCTGGTGTTCCACAGGGCAGCGTTCTTGGACCAATATTATACGTGCTATACACAGCAGATCTACCCTCCACCAATGAAACCATCACTGGCATGTTTGCAGATGATACTGTGATCCTAGCAGTCAACAAAAATCCAATTATAGCATCTAACATTCTACAGGTACAACCGAATGAAATCGAGACATGGTCTTACGAGTGGAGAATTAAAATAAATGAAACAAAATCAGTCCAAGTGTCTTTTACCTTGAGAAGAGATCCGTGTCCCCCAGTTTCACTTAACAATATCCAACTTCCCCAATCCTCTAGCACTAAATACCTAGGAATACATCTTGACTCAAAACTCACCTGGAAATAACATATTCTTAAGAAGCGGAAACAAATTGACCTAAGAATGAAAAATCTAAACTGGTTAGTAGGCAGGAAATCGAAACTGAGCCTTGAGAACAAAATCCTTGTATACAAAACCGTCATAAAACATATCTGGATGTATGGAATCCAACTCTGGGGATGTGCGAGCAAGTCAAACACAGCCATAATTCAAAGATGCCAATAATATTGCAATTCAAAGATGCCATAATTCAAAAATACTCAGAACGATAGCTGATGCACCTTGGTATGTGTTAAACCTAACACTTAATGAAGACCTAAGAATCCTGTTTATATAGGATGTAATCACTAAATACAGCACAAAGCACCATGAAGCACTATAACCCCTTACTCCAACCTCTGCTAGAACACCAAGCCAATAGGAGACTCAAAAGGAACTGGCCAGTTGACCTGAAAACTGGTTAAAGTAGTCTTGTCACTGGTGAAGACTTCACCACACCAACAGGAGCCCCTTGCTCCGCAGCCAGCAAATTAGCTTATAGAACTTTATTTGTGTTTTAATTGCTAAAGATTATGTCATAATAAAAAAAACTTACAAATACTAGGAATAATAGTGGTAGGTAATATAAACTAGACTTGGGTCAGTTTGAAAAAAAATCAAATTCATTTGTTCATTTTAGGAGATCATATTTCTGTAAATAGGGTATTGGACTTTCCTGCGTCAATGATAGCATTAGGTATACAGTATATATCTGCTACAGTTTAAAAATACAACTTGATACTTACGTCCATTTGCATGGCATTTCCTTATAAAATGTATTATTACCACTTTCAGTGCATATTAATCCATTGGCAGTAATACATCTTACTAAAAAATATTGATTTTTGTTAATCTAAATACTCTAAACTGTTTTAAATAAATAAAAAAAAAAATAAATTAGATCATGAATCAATCTGATTCAAAAGGAAAACTAAACTGGAGAGGCATATTACTATTAACAGACTTAATAGAAATGAAACAGAGGCAAGAGACATATTAAAGAAATGCTATTTTGATTATATTCACATTAAACCAAAATGTTCAAGTATAGAAAAAGAAAAAGTGGAGTTATCAAGACGGGAACAACTACAGACAATTTGAAGTAAAGAAGAAGTCAAGGAAGAACATATTGAAGATGGAAAATAGTGAATAAGATATAATAGATAAAAACTGATTACAAAAATGGAGAGGTGAACTGAAGTTTGGACCTAATGAAAAATTGATTAAAATGACCTTACATACAATATTAATTTAGATATATAAGTTACCTTTAGCTTTATTTTCTTTAGTACACCCTTTAAGTTGTTGTGTTTTTGGATCGACCATTTCATCTAAATAGGAAGGGTCTGGACAAAGGTACTGCCCCATTCGCAATGCGCTGCAGTCTATTTCAAAAGGTGGATTTTCACAAAAAACATTTTTTATGAAAAATAGATGAATGAAAATACAAATAAGAATTTGTGAGTTCATTTTAATTACATTTTAAATATTTCTAATATTTTTATTTACATCAACATCAAAACATAACCCATTTTTTCGATTACGATTAGTTCTTCTTTTTTACGATGTTACTAATAATATTTAATAAAAAAGAAGAGGTTGTCGTAAGATTTGAAACTGAATCGTTAACCTTAAATTTGACGTCCTTTTGACATAAGAATAAAATGATCAAAAATAGATTATTTTATTATTTTCAAATTTATTTGAGCTGTTGCTGTTGTAAGGAGCGTAGCTAATGATTCTTTTTGTTGTATAAAACGAATGTATATAGATTTGCAGCTTATCCATAAACATGTAAGCTGTAAATGCAAATTTATAAAACGGTGCTATGGCTTTTTGTTTTTATATGAATAGAACAGCCTATAGAGTTTTGGGTAGAAATATTTATACAAATCTGATATTGAATATCAGAAATAATAATGATTGGAAAATGTTATCTTTAGAATTAGATACCATAGATGATTTTACAACACAACTAATGCAGAAAAAAGTGGACAAATGGAGCTCTAAAAAACCTATTCAAAATGTGTCATATGGTGTTAAATACATTGATAATCATATTAGTAAAGATTATTCATGTTTAGAAATAACAAAAATAAATGAATTATTTCAAGAAGCCATTGAAAAAAATGATGCCTCCTCAGTTTTAGAATTGATAAACCAATGTATAACTCATGGATTGTGTCCGACTTTATCAAATTTACTCTACACATTATCTGGTAAGTTAGTTGATACTTAAATAATTTTTACAGGCCTGAAACTTAGTATTGCCTCAGACTTTCTTGATGCCTTTCATAATAAAATAATATCTGTAGTGTATTGGTAACACAAACTGCAACTAGCCCTCAAGTGGAAATATTTTACAAATTTCCTATACCATTTTATAATATCATTTTTGATTTATCATTAATATTGAAGTTATTTTTTGGTGTACTATATGAACACCTTAAATATTCTCTACATTTTATAATTTTATTTAGTATAGTTTATGATTTAGTTACTGATGCATCTAGTTCTGTGTACTGTTATGTGTGCTAGTGAAATATTGGGATTCACAATATGAACTGGGGCATGAGATAAAGTTGTATATGTTTATATCTAACTATGTCGTCTCTTGCCATTGTTCATAGCCTGCCTCCAGAATAAATATTTTAAACTGCCTGGTATCTGTTATTTGTATAATTGTATGTGAATGTTTATGACATACTTGGATGTGCTGAATAGCCTCATATTTTTTCATGGAATTCCCTGAACATGCTCTGAGAGCAAAAGTACTTGGGTAAGATTTAATAAAGATAAAGAACCCTGCTTGATATCTGCCTGTTATTTGTAAGACTCATATATTTGTGTACTCAATTATATCTTATTTATATCTAACTAATCATACATGGTTGTAGCACTATGCATATTTGAGATTTCAACCTTTGACGGGTTGCATGACACTTTGACCCTTTGGCAGGTTTGGCTTTACACGAGACTATTGTGTTATGTCATTAAACTTATACTTAAGACAGAAAATTCAATCAAATGTGGATGTTTAAGAGTTTTAAAAAAATATCGGTGATCTACTTCTACTAAACAAATTAGCTGGTCAAATTTTTAATGTACCTACTAGTTCCGCTACTTCAGAAAGGTAGTTTTCTTGCTTAAATTTTGTTCAATATGAAAATGCAAAAAGTGATGTATAGGGGAATTTTAAATTAAGTAATAGTTTGATAGAAGTAATCAATATTTTGCAGTGTATTCAATGTACACTGCAATATGTTTACAAAACTGGGACAGCAAGTCTCTTAAGATCTAAATGTTCTCTTCAATCTCTTCTTGGTAAAAGAAAATGGACAGTCAAACTTTATGGATTGTTAAACAACAATTAAATATTGCAATAGATCTTCATCCACTGAATATAACAGAAGGTAATTTTTATTTATATTTTTTATCACTTATTTTCAATTTACATAACTTGGCAACTGTGGACAGAAGAATACAAAACATAGCTTTTGTTTACTCTATTGTCCTATTTTTTTTATGACAATATGTAAGAAATATGTAATTGGAACTCATGAATTTGGACAAACAAAAAACTGTATTAGCAAATAGAAATTTACTATTGACATATTAAAAGAGTATTATGGGAATGAAGCTGAAGATAAACTTTCAAAATGTGTAATTGTTTTAGACAATGACTCAGATCTAGTTTTGGCTTTACATGAGACTTATGTTATGTCATTGAACTTATACTTATGATGGAATATTCAACCAAGTGTGGATGTTTTAAAAAATATCAGTGATCTACTTCTACTAAACAAATTAGCTGATCAAATTTTAAATGTACCTACTAGTTCTGCTACTTCAGAAAGGTTGTTTTTTTGTGTGAGCCAGATTGTGGAAGAGTGATATACCAGGTTATGAACCAATAATTTAGTCAAGTTATTATTTTTGAGTAGCAATCACGATTTAGGTTTGTGGTTTTAATAATAAAAGTTTATTAAGAGATTCTCCTTTTATTAGTCTCAAGCCTGGATTGATCCACCAGTCCACTGGCCAACAGTCTGAAAATTTAGGCTGAAAATTTTTTTGAACCTTTACACAAATATAATGCAACTACAGTTACCCTAAAAAATGTAACTTGCTCCTGATTTCGCTGTTTGATTGATTCATTGGTGAAATGATCAATTCAATATGGTGTTTTTGCAAATTACAACTGGTATCAGGTATCAGATAATCATGTAATATAATATATAATGATATAGCTCGAATATGGCACCCAGGGTTTTGTGTTAATAGCTTAGATGCGATATGCAGCGCCCTCAAGACAATTTTTACGATTCGGGCGCCGTTATTATCAATATACGCAGTTATTAACAACTCAGAACAACAAAGACATCATAGCCAGAATGATCGCCAACGTTCAGAACGGACAGGCATCCTAAGAAGAAGAATTAACAACTGTCGACTATCTGTGTCTCATCAGTCTCCTTCAAGAGCAGTAGTGAATCGGTCACTGTGTGACATTTCTGTTTTAGCAATGATTTGTACATGATTCCTTATTAAAAATAATATCCTCCGAAATAAAATTTAGTAGCGAGGAAGAGGAATTGCCAATAGAGTCACTTAGTGGCGAAGACCCCACCACTATTTGATCCTTAAGTAGAATCCTGCAAAGATGTTATCGTCATAGAAAATATAAAATCCTTGTAAACCTAAATTGTCAGTGTTGCTAATAATTTTCTAAACTTTTTGATTTATTTTAGTATGTTCACAAAGTGGAGATATTGCAACGATAAAGAAGATACAATTTTTATATAAAGAAACCAATGTTCATATCCTAGAAACTCATTCATATTTTAAACACTATATAGCTGAAGCTATTTGGATTAAGGGAAATGTTCAGGAAGCTTTAAATTTATTCAAAGAAGTATACAAAGATAATGTGTTACTGAGACGTAGAATAAGATTAATGTTAAAGAATTTAATTGTAGACATCATAGAAAATAGAAGTGAAGCTGTACTAGTGAATTTAGTAAGTTTTGCAGAAAATTTAGCCAATGAGTATAAAGATTATTTTCCTCTAAGCTGTATATGGCAGATATGTTTCTTAAGTGAATGGTATTCAGATCAACAAACAGCTTTAAATTTATTAAACAAATATGAGGAGTTACGTAAAACTGTGATAAATAGAATAACTTACGTTGTTTCTGTATCTTTGCACAACCATAAGGTTGATGTAATTTACAGATTGTTAGAAGTATTACTCAAATTTGAAATGAAGATGCAGTACAGTGGAGTATTGTTGGCACTTCTTGATTATCAAAGTAAGTATATTAGATTAATCAAAGGTATATAAGTCATAAGTATATTTGTGTTGCATGTGTATGTATAGTGTGTTTGTAAGATTAAATTGTAGGTGGTAAGTTAGTATACCTCTTACATCAATATGTCTCCTCATTAATTTTTGATTAATGTTCTGTAGTACTTCAATCTTCCTCAAATAGTTGCTGAATGTATTTTGAGTCATATTTTTCTTTATTATACAGGATACCGACTATGGTCCGCTTACCTGTTTACTGCATAAAAAATATAGTTTAGTAACATTAATACATGCACATATTCCGAATGGGTTTCCAGATGGAATTAAGTCAAGTTTATTTTTAACTAAAATTAATGTAATTAATATTTTTTAATTCTTTAACTTATTTGTTAAACAACCGAAATCAATATTGAATGAGAGTTATCATCATCATCTTTGGCTCGACAATCCTCTGTGGATCTTGGCCTGCTCTAAGATTCATCGTCATTCTGTTCAGTTTCTGGCAACGTGTTGCCATCTTCTGATCTCTAGTTTCCTTAAGTCAGTCTGAACTCCATCTTCTTCTTGTAGCGCCTATCCGTTTCGGATGTTGGCGACCATCATGGCAATCTGTAATTTGCAAACTGCGGCTCTGAAAAGATTTGTGGTTGTTGTGTTGAACCACGTACGTAGATTTTTCAGCCAGGAAATTCTTCGCTTTCCTGGTCCTCGTTTTCCTTGAAGAATTAATTGCAGCAATCCATATCTTTCGCTGTTCCTCATGATGTGACTGAGGTATTCAATTTTGGCTGTTTTTATTGTGGTTAACAACTCTTTTTCTTTTTGCATTCTTAATAAAACGTCCTGGTTAGTAAGATGGTCGATATAGGATATGTTCAGGATTCTACGATAAAGTCACATATTGAAAGCCTCAATTTTCTTACAGGTAGCGTCTGTGAGAGTCCTCGACTCAACTCCGTACAACAGTATTGGAAAGATCGTAGTAACCTGATTTTTATGGGTACTGATAAATCGTGGCATTTGAATAGCTTAGCCATTTTTTTAAATGTCAGATCTCGTTTTCTCTATCCTAGATTTTATTTCTCCCAGTTTTCATTAACGTTCGTACCAAGGTAGGTGTATGTTTTTACTCTTTTTATTGGTTGAACATTCACACTGATTCTTTCAATTTGCTGTTTCTTCTTAGAGATCATCACACATTTTGTTTTCTTAATGTTCAGTGAAAGTCCATATCTCTGACTCACTTCTGTGATTCTATTCATTAACTCCTGGAGGGCTTCATAACTATCAGCGAATACCACCGTGTCATCTGCGTATGATCCGCGTATGTAAGGGTGATAGTATACATCTCTGTAGGACTCCACGTTTGATTTTCTCTTAGTTTTGGAAGAGGCTGGTTTTGTTCCATGTCAAAAGATACCTTAACTACATTAGCTTCTGTTCTTTTAAGCAGTTTATAAAATTTCTTAGCTCGTAACTTGTGTAATCCGTACTTAGTAATAAGGGAAGCTTTTTCTTGAAGATATTTGCATAAATTTATTTCACTTTTTATTAGATCACAAAATGAACAAACGTCTGTTTTTGGACTGCCAAAACTTAGACTGAATTTCGTCTGGAAGATCTTGAAGAACTTTAAGTAAGATGCAAGTGACTTCTTCTGTTCTTTTTGAGTCTGTTTCCAAATACACCACAATTTTTTAATAGATAACTCAGGGCTAAGGTAACCTCGGACGCTCTTACTTCGACCATAATGACTTTCACAGCACTTTAATGATTTTATGGAATCAATCATTGATTAAGCTGTACTTAAATCTTTGGGTTTTATCCTAACTCCACCTCGCTTTTCACGAGGACATTCTCCTGACTCTTTTAAAGCTTTAGCTAATCGATTCAATCTTTTTGATGAAAATTGTGTGATGGCAGGAATGTGGAATTACACACATTTTGTCAAAAAATATAGAAGAATATAACAAATGGGGTCTCGAAGTCAACATTAAGAAAACTGAAGCCGTGTGTATTGGAGGGACAAAACAGTCCATTATATTAGACGATGGTAGAAATTAGAAACTGTGATGAATACAAGTACCTGGGTATGAAGATAACTCAAGATGGAACACTCGATGCTGCTATAAAAGACAGAAACATACAGGGTAGAAAAGCCATATCCATGATGAACGGAATTCTGTGGGACCAAACAATATCTAAAGCGAACAAACAACTCATATACAACACCATACTTAAAAGTGTAATCACATATGGCACCGAAGTTTGGCAAATGAAACAAAGAACAGAGAAACTGTTACTAGCAACAGAAATGGACTTCTGGAGAAGAGCAGCAGGAAAGTCAAGAAGAGATCGGATACCAAATGAGAGAATACGTGAAATGATGGGAGTCAAGCATACAATAGTTGATGACATAAAAACAAAACAGTTAATATGGTACGGCCATGTACAGAGAATGCCAGATGACAGGATTCCAAAACAGATTTTGACGTGGACACCACAAGGGAGAAGGAAAAGAGGAAGGCCGAGAAAAAGCTGGAGAGAGGGAATTGAAAAAGAACTAGAAGAAAGAGAAATCCCTCCAGGCCTATGGCTGAATAGAGAAGAATGGCGGTTAGGAGTCGGAAGGCGTCGGAGAACGCTGTAAACTGATAGTAGTAGTAGTTGTCAAAAAATAAAACACAATTTGTCTGTCGTATGAAGTATTTTGTAACTGTTCGAGATCGTGGATTTGTTTTATTTCTAGGCTCATGTTGCTTAGACTCTTGATTGAGAAGGTATTTCAATAAGAAGTTGTTCTGATCAGCAGCAGTCTTATGTGAGTAGATTTTATCATAGAAACTAGTTACATCAGTAAACACTGTGTTTACACTTGTTACACAATCTAAACTCATTTTATACTTATAACACACGTTTTCGATTACTCACTTGTTTCACCTCAAACAGTTAACATAACCAAAAAGTCACAGCAAATAGATGCTGACAGCTGGAATCGCGCATGCGCAAACACTCAACAGCCCGCTTAAGTCTGTTTGGAAAAGAACAAGGCACGACTAAAGCACTTTTGGAAAACATTATTCATTTGTAATCTGTATAGTATACTTGACTTAAGTTGTTATGGCATAAATTGTTTTTCTAATGTTAGAAATGATGCTCTAGAATTAGATCCAACTAAAACCTCAAAATGTAAAAAAAATGACTTAATCCCTTTTGGAATCCACCTCTTCAATTTTCGTTACACAGTATAAAGTATATAAATACACTAAAATTACGTATTAAATCATCGGATTTGATGACATATGTATTCCACATACTTTGTGTCATATGTTGTAGTAACGACCTGGTAAATAGATTTGATTGATGAAGGGGTAAAGTCACTGCATAATCTTCAAAACATCGATTTTTTTGTTATTTCCTTTTTTTTTCCACTCAGGAAGCATTTTGTTCTTTAATTCAGTATTGTAAAGATCCTCTGGATTTTGGTATATCTGCTATATACCAAAGCTATTAGACACCAGACACCAAATTTTAGTGGCGTTCGGATTGGTAGGATCAAGGACGATCTTTAGTTAGTACCGAAAGACAGTGGGAGCGGCCGATCAATACTCGATCGCAGCGGTAAAGGAAGGTGGGCTCTGATCAGTACTCAGAAACCGGGTAGAAGTTCTTGCCAGATCAATACTCCGAATCGAACTTAGTTCTCGTCGTGTTCCACTTCACTTTATATTTTTGGCTAGTATTCCATCTCCAGAGTGCATCGATAGTAGTGGTAGGTTGTTGGTGAGAGTGCAGATACAATTAGAGAGCTAGATTATCGCAAGTGATCGTTACAATAAGTTCTCCGCAAACGCCCGATGAACCTTTTATTTGTCCCTGGTATGAAGGTTCATGTATTAAGGCGACATCGAACCTTTTCATAGCAACAGTCATTAATCTACTACGTAAGCTGCCTTACTTTACGAATTATTTATTAAGGGGATTTCCTCATGAATAATTTTCAAAAAATCATGTTTTTTACATATATCGATTCCATTTACATTCAAAAGTTACGCCCGAAAATTTTAAAAAGATTTTCCCACTAAAACAAAAGTTATAGTTATATCGATAAAGACATCTGCGCATTAATACAAACCGGTTTTTATTCACGCGTCGAGCGCGACGCTCCAGCTGCTCTTTTCCTTTTAATATGTTGTTCGTATACAGGGTGGTCCTTAAGTAATTGTACAAAAAGTAACAGTAGATTCTACACTTTAATATATTACGATTTAATGCAAATTGTTTAAATAAAATGTTGATATTAAGAAAGATAACGGGTGTTAAAGTGCAAATTTAAAATTTTATTTTTCGCTATAACTTTCACGTTTGTAAACATCTATGCATAAAAATTTACAACTGTGTACTTTTAAACATGAGAAATTATAATTTGATGCAAACTTTGATGTAGCTGTTGGGCGCCACATATGCCACATATACGGTATAAATTTGCACTTAATTTTTTTGCTCTTTGAGTTATCTGTATTTGTGATAAAAAATATTAAAGATGCATTATTTTAACAAAAGAAAGGTATACCTGTTAATAACTTCAAAACTCAACAGCTTTCGAGATAATCGCATTTTACCAATCAACTGCATAATTCTGATTTAAGGCAATTACTCCAGGAAAAGAAGGAAAAATAGACAAAAACATTAATAAACCTAAATTTTGGTGTAAAATACCTTTAACTAAAGTTAATAGTTAACGAAATAATAAATAAAATAAATATATCAGTGGGATAATTAATAATAGGATTTCACAAAAAACAGAATAATAGGATTTTACATCAAACATTTTACGTTTTATGTTAAATTAAGTCATAATCAAAACATTTTGTTTACAAACCAAATTAAGAACTAGTTAAACTAAATAACATAACTTTTTGTCAAAGTAAGTGTTCGATATGTCTGCCATTTTCTTTAATTCATTTGTCAATATATTCCATAAAAGATCGTCTCATATTAAATAGCATCATTGGTTCTAAAAAACTGCTGCAGTATTTATTTCTTCCCATAGTGGGTTGTGAATGTTTATGGGATTGTTTTAGACACGCTGTTTTAATACACCCCATACACCAAAATCAAGCGGAATAAATTCTGGGCTACGTGGAGGCTATAATGTATAATGGATGAATATATTCTTTTGGATACATATCCAAATCTTATGGTATATTATGGAACTACATCTTATTTGTCACAGATATTAAGTAATGTATTAGACTGTGATGTATCTCATTCATTGGTTACTTATATACACACGGAATAACATATCGATAACATTACTTATTTATATGATTACGTTACAGCTTACGAGTAACTATAAATACATCTAGAACAAATGGACTAGGATGATTAACTAACGAACTAATATTATGCTGAACCAAATTGCCTGTGTGTTTACTATATTTATAACAATATCGGTTATTAGGCCAACGATGATGTTTCTGTAAAAATGCTGAGTTTTTAAGGTTAGATTTGTAGCAAAAGTATTATGAAACAAGACACATATGTGTTATTCAATACCTGTGCTCTAATTTCTAATTGTCCTAATAAAAATGGTTAAACAATTTACCTAATTAATAATAAGTATTCTTTTGACTTCTCAGCATTTTACAATAGAGAAAAAGTAATACAATGCCAGTAGGTATAGAAACTTAAGAAGCGATATAAAAGGGAAATTGTAAACGTGATGACGGCTAACGTCTGAATACGGAGATGGCACCTAAAGAAGAAGATGAAGAATATTTTCTCCAATAAGACATTTAGCAGCCATAACAAAAATTTTGTAATGTTACATTATCATGTATGAGTTGTTTTAATAAGAATAAACTATGAATTATGCCTATCTACAGGTATTCAGTGCTTTACCGCACATATATCACAGCTAAGAATTATTATGCAGCCGACTTATAAAATGCTTATCTCGAAAACGGTTAAATTTTGAGGTTACTAACAAGTATACCTTTTCTTTGTAAAAATAATTTTTAACAAAAATAGAGCTAACTTAAAGAGCAAAAAAGTTAAGCGCAAATCTATGCAACTCATGTGGCATATGTGGCGCCCTTTATCAGTTACATTAAATTATGTATAATATTATAATTTATCCTACTTCAAAACATTTAATTATAAATTTTTGTCCAAAAATATTTACAATCGTAAAAGTTAGAGCGAAAAATAAACTTTTAAATTTACACTTTAACACCCTGTATCTTTCTTAATATCAACATTTTATTAAAGCAAGTTGGCTTAAATCGTAATATTTTAAAGTGCAAAATCTACGGTTTCTGTTTGTACAATTACTTAAGGACCACCCTGTATATTAGTGATGCATTTTTAGATAGTACTGTTCGGCAGTTACTGTGTATGTTTGTTAGAGCGAACACCTGCTTTATTTTCTCTAAATTTATAAATTCTAAAAAAGTTGTAAAAAATGGAAATTTCGACAAAATTGTTTTTATAAAAACTACCATTTTCCAATTGGTAGGACACCTTTTCCCGAATCTACTTGACGAATTCTAATAAACCAAAACAAAAATTTTAATATTTATAAAAAAAACTGGACAATAAACCTCCAAAACTCCAAAAAAAAAACTACCGCATTTTTTATATACGTGTGAATCAACCAAAAAATAAGGCGATTTTCAGAAATATTCATATAAAAGCATCAAAATATAACAATTGATGTATTTTAAAGGCCTATTGTCTAGTTTCGAGTCTTAGAATCTAATCCATTTTTAACTTTTCGAAAAATTTTTACAGTAGGTCCACAAAGTGTCCTACCATAAAAAAATGCACTTTTTGTAAGATACAGCACTTAATAGAAATTAATTCGCCAAAAATTTTTTTTTATACTCAAACTTATATTTAATAATATCCAAAAGAAATTTTGTTAATAATGTAATAAAAAAATCTTAAAAATGTGTCTTAAAAAAAATCATGGGAAAGTTCCCTTAAAAGGTGATTTTTTTTGCTCCCTAATAACATAAAAATTAATATTTTCAAAATCCTCCAAAATAGATTAAAATTTTTGTGTTTTTGAGTCAAATTTGTGTAAGTTTCGTACTGTTTGCTACAGAGCATGTCATATCAAACGTATTTCGCGAGAATGGTGGTAACGTCACCACTTTTTACTATTATTGAGCAAATATCGAACACATAAAAAGATGATTAATAATTACATCTTTGAATTTTATTCTCCAATTTCTTTTATTTCTCTAGAATAGTTCACAAAAAGACTATTTAGATTTTTATAATGACTTTAGACCTTAACTTAAGAATTTTTTTATGTACATATTTCACTGCACACTGTGAACAAAGCACTGTTTGTTACTCACTGTTAATTGTTAACCTAACGAACCGTTATAGTTTGGACATCTTTTTTTTTCTTTTTCTTTAGCTCACATTGTATAGTTTTAGTTATTAAAAAGTAAATAATTTGACATTTTAAAAATATGGATTTTTTTCAGTACATCAAAAAGACTTACGCAGATGTGTGGAAATTATTCGCTGGTCTGTTCAAAATAACATTCAACTTCTGCCGGTTCAACATCAGAAGTTTTTAACTCTACTTGTTACTAATGAGATTGACGACGCTGCTTTCAGAAAATTGAAACCAAATAGAATGCCCAAGACAATAACACATTACAAGTTTTAAAATGTTTTTAGAGGAAGTGGTATACGTTTTACAGTTTGTTTATTAGAAAAAAAAGCCTAAACTAAATCACATGTAATTTTCACTATCAATTTGATTATATCGTCCTTGTTCATCCAAATTTTCTTTTTCTTTAATATTCGTGTCGTTTTTCTTGTAATACATCCATCTAAAACAAATAAAATCTCTTTTATATAGTGCGCTTTTAATATTTAATACGTTTATATTAATAATCACATAGTTTTATTAGAAGAAACACATGTGCCGTAAAGAACATCCACAGATGTTCAGGGAGGCTATTGAAATCCAAAACACTCTTGTTCTAGCGTCGTTCGCTATACAGCGTGTAGGCATTGATGCTTATTGGAGAATGCGCAGGGATCCTTCTTCTACTCTCCTTATTATTGTATACTGACATCAGGTATGATAGACCAGTTTCTTATGTCTCTGAACAATGAGTTTCGTTTTGTGACCGATGACATACAAGTGATTATACATATACCATCTTTCAAAGTAAAACACTTGCACGTCAGGATTTATACAAAGTGACGTCACTTGTATTTAAAATTTCCAGAACGTCAACCTTAGAGTTCAAATGTTTCTAATACAGCTAATAATACGAAACCCATACGGAACTGCTCGATCTTTCATAGGCGTCAACATGGTGTAATAATCAGAAAAATGTAATCATCATTATATTGAAAATTTTAGAATTGTATTGATTAAATAACCAAAAACATTTGTTATTATTAATAATATAAATTTTATGAAATAACTCTTCAAGTCTAATATTGCACAAAATAATAATTTTAATTAAATAGATTAGATAATTGTACGCAACTGATACCGGAATACTTCAAATTTTATTGACAGTTCAGCGTGTGGCAAAAGTGTATAAAGTGTTGCCGCTTTTTTAGAGTAAGAATTTTGTTTATGTTTTGATTTCTTACAGAATTTGGTCATAATATAATAGATATTAATAAATTGTATTTATAATTAGGTACATATTAAATAACCGAATAAATAAAAACCGAATAACCCAAGGGAAAAAATGCATTCGAATACTAAATTCATTACTGTGGTCTAATAAAATAAAGATGCATACCAAACTTCGCGTATACAGAGCAATTGTAGAACCAATTACCACATATGGTGCCGAATGTTGGACGATGACAAAGAATGAACGAGATAAAGTAGACGTTGTGGAAATGGATTATCTTAGAAGGTCATGTCGAGTATCGAGAATGGAAAGAATCAGGAATGAGGAAATACGAAACCGTACAGGAATTAGAGATACTCTTTCAGATAGAATACAAGGAAGGCAATTACAATGGTATGGTCACGTGATGAGAATGGAGGAGGAGCGGTGGCCAAAGAAAGCCTTAATGTATGTTCCGCCAGAAAGAAGGAAAAGGGGAAGACCACCAAATTCCCAGAAAAGAGAAATTACAAAAACAATGCAATCTAGAGGCTTAGAAGAGGGAGATTGGAGAGATAGGAAAAGATGGAGGCTGAAATGCGGGAAGCGGCAATCGCCGTAGGACCCCCGTTATATGATGATGATGATGACATATTAAATTTAGACTAATAGCTTTAAAAACTAATTATTGTTGTGTATTGTGATTGTGCTATGTCAAAACAAATAAATAGTCTGTAGAAAGCTGATAAGCTTTCATATAAGATATATAATTTTGAACAAGAAATAATGGCGGTACATCTTTACTATTACAGCCCTAAAAGAGGTAAGTTTAAAATTTAGAATATATAATTTTGTATTAAAATGTTTTCTTATGTGTTTTAGTGTGTTGCACTTAGTCTTAAAACTAAGTGTATTTACTGTTAATATAATAGTTTGACAAATAGTCGACATTTTAAAAATTCCTCACTTACTAACTATTCTGATGTTTTGGCAACGCTGTGGGGTTCTGACGTCGTAAATCTTGAATGACGTGCAAGCATTTTTATGTGAAAAATGCTATATATGCCATCCCTTTAAATATTGACTAAGTATGAGACTTTTCGCTTTTTAATGATGTTTAGTAGGTCTCTTTGGGTATTAGCTCAAGTATTAGCTCTTAGTACCTCGTCATTTGTAATATGGTTAAGAAATATCTGATCGTATAAAAATGGTCTGAATTTAAACTGGATTTAAATCTCGGCATATGACATAAAATCTCTTATTCGATGCACGAACAATGCCAATACTGATTCAGACCAACCGACAAAGCCACAGGCAATATATAGAGCACATATTTGAGAAAGAGCTTAAGTTAAGGAGAGTAGAATATCAGAAAGGAATAATTTTCTATAAAAACGAGAAAAAGTTCAATATAAGTTGAAACACATAAAATAAAACCATAGACATTAGTCCTTAAAGTTGGGATAATTGCCAGTACAGGAAAATGTAAGTGAACATGATGCTAATAGAAAAGTCATTTTGGCATTAAATGGCAGAAAATCTTTTCAGGCCATATTACCGAAAGACCCTTATTATAATAAAACTGTACATACTGAATGATGGTGTCTTTTGAGTAAAATATTTCGGAAGCAAAAAGAAATTTCTCTCAGATTTCCGCGTTAGTATTATCGGTTAAAGAGACTGAAATTGAAAAAATTTTTTCTAAGACCAACTAAGAGCTTCTTAGAGATATCTCAACAGAGTAATATAAAGTGTCCCAAAATTTACAAAAGATTTGATTCTAATAGAAAACACTATTTTTTTTTTTGGAATTTTTTTATTGAATCATAAAGTACATACGATAGGGTTATGTATGGAACAGCACATCAGGCAAATGACCTCCACCGCTTTGGCTGGTACATACGCACTTCGTTGTCGAAATTTCCCATGACTATTCGGCATAAATGTGACTGAATTTCGTTGATGCAGCGTTGAATTTCCTCCTTCAACGCACGGGTGGTTGTAGGCTTGTTGGCATAGACCTTTGACTTCAAATAACTCTATAAAAAGAAATCTAATGGTATTAAGTCGCACGATCTAGGAAGCCAATTCTGATCACCCAAACGAGAGATTATACGTCCAGGAAATGTCTCATGCAGTAATTCAATTGTTTCACGGGCTGTATGCCAAGTGGCACCGTCTTGTTGAAACCACATGTCGTCCACATCAATATTATCTAATTTAGGAAGCAATAACTCTCTTATCATGTTGCAATATCTAACACCAGTAACAGTCAGTGCTTGACCAGCCTCATTTTTTTTCGAAAGTCTTATGTGGGTTCACAGCTGAACTTTGTAAGCATGGAGATGCAGATCTTTAGTAAGTATACGCTGTAGAGAGCTTCTTGAAATTTGTAATTCTTGTCCACCAACACTCTCACGCACTGCTTCGATATTGACATATGATCGGCTTATTTTTGGACGATCGGTGTGTTAAGCGTTACCAATTGATCACGTCTCCCTAAATATTTTAATTACTCTCTTCACATTTACCGAAGTTAAATCAATATTCCGACCATATTTTGTACGAAAATTTCGAAATGTGACCGGCAAACTTTCATTGTTTTTAAAATATCATTCAACATTGAAAACTCTTTCTCTCGAGCAACCCTCCACTTTTACTAAACCTAAACGGCAATGGCGGCAAATTCAAATCTTTCGGAATTTTGACACAACTTATACTAGGAGTTGACTTCAATGTATATGTGAGATAATTCCAAAACTGGATATGATGCAATACTTTGAAACGCATTTCAAAAGAGAGAAAGTCAACTTATTGTTTACAAAATCTCGTACTATTTTATAGCTGGTAAACAGAATTTTTTTTAATGACCTAAAATTGCTTCAGCCACGATGAATAATATTATTTGCTACAATTAAATATTAGAATATTATATACATATGCGTATATATATGTATACACTGATGTAAACAGAATTTATGACAGGAATATAAGGAATGACAGCTACTAGTGAGATTACAAGCCAATAAGATACAGTACACAGAATGAGACATAGCTTGGGAGATTATCACGCTGCCCAAATGAAGGGTTTGCGTTAGAGGGAGAAAGTATTCGGAAAAAAGAAATGTAAAATTTTTAATGCGAGTGCTGCTTTGGATTAAACATCCAATCTCATTATTGTTAAATAATTACATTCATTGGATCAGTTATAAATACCAAAACAAGATAATCTCTTTTAGGAAATATATTTAAAATTTAATTTAAAAATACCAGTTTTGACATTTTTCTCTAATTACAGTTTATGTTTTTACAGGTAGAATTATAAATTTTTTATAAAAGTAGGGGAAGGGTGTACAAAATGACATAGTGGGGTATAATGACATAGTGCTTGTATATACCGAATTCGTTGTTCAGGAGTGCTCAGAAACGAATATCTAATTGTGGCGTGGGTACCAGTCATGCTAGTTTGCATTTAGTTCCGCTTCATCGGTCAGAGTGGGAGCACGTTCGATTATTTTATTTTTGGCATGGAAAAGTTTTTGGCGCGAAATATTAAAATCTGCTGTATATTTTTAGTGCAACAAACCGGTAAGTTTAAATATTTATGACAAATTATGATGATTATTGTTTTCCTACATATTTCAAATTTAGTAAATAAGTTATTGTTTTGTCAAAAATTGTATTTCTGTAAATTAAATTCATGTGCGGTAAAATGACATAGGGGTGTAGAAGGCAACATGGTATAGGATGTCATTTTACCCGATTGTACATAGATAAAAATAATGTGCCTTACAAATGGATAACATTTCTGTTTTTTTTACAGAATATGCCGTGAAATTACGCAAGAACGACCAATAGAAAATCATGGTATACAGATTCTATGGTAAAGGTAATAGAAGCTGTTAATAAGGGTGAAATGGGGTGGCTCAAGGCATCAAATCTTTTCAATATACCCCAAGCAACCCTAAGAAGGGATGCCTTGCAAAAAAATAAAAATTTAAAAGCAGGCGAAAAACGACTAAGCAGGTTTAAACCTACTTTTTTCATAGAAATAGAAAGACAGTTGGTTGAACATTTAAAAATGTTCGAGCCAAGGTTCTTTGGACTAACGAGACGGGACGTATTAGAGTTAGCTTATAATTGAGCAGTCAAAAATGTGTTTGAACATCATTTTAATAACCAGAAAAAGGCTGCTGGAAAAGATTGGTTAACAGAATTTCGAAGTAGAAATCCAGATATAACACTGCGTAAACCCGAAGCCACATCTGCAGCAAGAGCGCAGGCTTTTAATAAACCTCAAGTAGCTAAGTTTTTTAAAGTGTTGGAAGACACTTTGATAAAGCAAAATATTGATCCCATGAAGATATATAATGCAGATGAATCTGTATTATCTACCGTACAACGCCCGCAGAAAGTGTTTGCTACAGCCGGTCGCAAACAAGTAGGTGCAATTACCAGCGCCGAATGAGGTTCCCTCGTGACAGTTGTTTGTTGTATGTACACTAACAGGAACTATATTTTACCTACTCTAATATTTCCACGAAAAAATATGAAAAAGGAATTATGTGACAGCAAGAACTTTATGTACTCCCCAGGAGACTGGCTGGATGACGGGTCCAGTGTTTTTACAATGGTTGTAGCATTTCCAAAAATACGCCAAGGCATTTTCCACCGAGGTTTTGTTAATTGTGGATGGACATACAAATATCTTGACGCTCGTCTGTACGCCAAAGAAAATGGCATTGTACTTTTATGTTTGCCGGCTCACTGTACACATCGGATGCAACCTCTCGATGTAGCATTCTTTGGTCCATTCAAAACCTATTATGACCAAGAAATAACCAAATGGCTCAAAGCTCATTCTGGTCGAGTTGTAACTCAGTTTCAAATTGGTGGTCTATTAAATGAAGCCTATAGAAAAGTAGCTAATGTCCAGAATGCTGCTCATGAATTTTCCAAAACTGTATCTACCCAATAAACCCCGATGTATTCCCCGATTACATGTTTCAAGCATCTGAAACTACAAATATTGTAGTAGATAGTGTCAAACCGGCTGTAAACGTTTATGATAATAATGAAGAACCTGGACCTTCCTCTGCTACCATAGAAGTCCCTAATGTGATGACAGCTCAGTCAAACTTGCAAAGTCCAACAAGTGGCATTTTACTATTGATTACTCCGGCAGATTTAAATCCAGTTCCAGTCGGACCATTTGTTTCCAGTCAGGGAAAAAGAAAGGCAAGGAAACGTCAAGGCACTTCTATTCTTAACTCAACTCAAAATTCAGAGGAAGCAAAAGAAAAAAGCAGACCGAAACTAGAGATCCCTCCAAAAATAAAACGAGCGGTAAAAAGGCATGTTTTTAATTGTCTAAAAGTTGTCTAAAAAAGGTGAGCTATGGCTATGCTCGTGTTCGTGTTAACAGTGGGCACATGCTGAGCGTGCCGGACAAGACAAGAAAACAAAACTGTTTGTTTGCGAGCTTTGTACCGAGCGAAGAATATCAATCGCTATTAATGTGTCATTTTGTCCGCCAGATGGGATAAAATGAACTTTTCTTGTTCATTTTTATATGTTTGGCTAAAAGTTTATATTTTCTACTACTTTATTAAAAACTTTTCCGAAGTGTTTCAAACACTAGTTTGTTTTCTATCCAAGTTTTGTTTAAAAAAATATTTTCTTTAAGTAAAATTTTCGGTTTGTTAAAAATGTATGTCATTTTGTACACCCTTCTAACTAATAATTTCGAAATTTTCAATTAAATTAGGACAAAACGAGAAAAACAAAATTTATAAAGGTTTAAATAAATCACTAATCAAATTAGTAAATACGATTTTATTAAATATATATATATATATATATATATATATATATATATATATATACACTCATGGACAAAAATATCGAATATTTTGGAATTTTCAAAATTTTTGTTTTTTCAAAATAAATTCTGGTCAAGCAAGTGGTTTATTGTAAAATAGAGTTTATTTTAACAATGTTAAAATGCTTGCAAATAAATTTTGGACATATCCTTAGGAAATTGCATTCCATTCATCCTGTGCAGCAAGCCGAAGCTGCTATATAGTAATTGGAACGGGATTTCTTTATCGTATGCTGCGTTTTAGGTGATCCCACATGTGCTCTATTGGATTTAAATCCGGGCTAGACAGTGGCCAATCCAATCTTCGAATTTGGACCTCATCAAGATACTTACTCACTATGGCAGCGGCATGTGATCGAGCATTATCGTGCATTAACGTGAATCTTTCATATCCAATGTAACCAACATATGACAAACCATAATCTTGCAGGAGGTTTTTAACGTAAGAATCACCAGTCAGCCATCTAATCACTTCCACAAGTGCAGTACGTACCTCCCAACTAATACCTTCCTAAAGAATTATGCCATCAACTCCAAAACTAACGGTTTCGGCGAGACTGCAGCTAGTGAATCGTTCTCCAACTCTTCTGCAGACGTAGTTTTGACCATCTGGCTTCTATAATAGGATTCTGGTCTTATCAGTGAAAAGAATGTTTTTCCAGTTGTCGATATTCCACTAAATATGTGTTCTTGCAAATTCCAAACGACGAGCTTTATGATTTTGGAGAAGACGTGGAACTTTGGCAGGGCGCCTGGGCTTTAAGTTTGCTTCTTTTGATCTTCGTCTAACTGTTTGTGAACTCACATTAACTTGTCTAACATTTAATAGCTCATTTCTGAGCTGCATCGATGTCAATGAACGATTTCGTGTAGAATTAAGAACACCTTAAGTGCACCTTGTGCTACTTGGACTTCATCGCAGTGCCGAATTGGTGGGATACTTATTTTAAACTTAGTTAAATCAAAACAATATTTAATTAAACTTATTAAATTAAACTAAAAATAACCGAATTAGTACGATTTTTCCTTTACACGAAGAAGGATTTTTAAGATAAAATGTAAGAATGATATTAACCACTGAATAAACGTCAAAATAAACATCAAAATATTTCAAACCAATTGAGTACATCAGCCTACTATATGAGTATTATCAGTATTCTAAAATTATTATGAAATAATAGTGACTACAAAAAAATTGGAAAATTCCAAAATATTCGATATTTTTGTCTATGAGCGTATATATATATATATATATATATATATATATATATATATATATATATATATATATATATATATATATATATATATATAGATTTTCTCTATCATCGACTTCGTCTTCAGTTTCCGATTCAGAATCATACCTAAATTAATTATAAAATTATTTGTTATTGGTATAAGGTTGTGCTTCCAAAAACTTAGTTTACCATTTTATTGCGTGGTAACGTTTTTCCATTCTTCAGCACCTTCTTCTTTAGATGCCGTCTTTGTCCGTATTCAGACGTTGGCCGTTATCATTTCCTGAAACCTTTCTGTATCGACACTCTTCAGCGCCAAACTGATCAAAAAAGTTATCACATAACTGTCGAACATTTCTAATATTAAGGAGGTATAATTTTTTTGCTACGTTATAATTGAGAGATGTCAATATTTACTTAATTGGATTTAAGCCTGGGTAGTAAGGAGGTAATAGCAAAATCGCCCGGCCATGCTGGCTTTCATCTATTTCGAAAATTTTAAATATTGGCTTATTGAGTTTAACTGATCGCTCGTGATAAATCACTAGTATGACTTTGGGTTGTCCCCGAAAGAGAAAGAAGAAGAAAAAAGAACATAAAGATATTTTTAATTTGATACTTATACAATTTTAAAAACGTTTGAATTTTAATGTCTGAGTTCTGAGTTTGTTATACTATCTATTTCAATTTTACTTACCAATTTTAAGAAATTTTATACTTACATGATAAGGCAGGAACAAATACCATAAATGTAAACACTGAAAAATATTGTCGTTCCTGGAAAAACTTGAATTGTATTTACATATATTACATTATATAAAGGAACTGCCACGGCTGGAGCTATTGCTTCAGTAATACTCAAAAGCGATTGAGTCTTTCCAATATCCTCTGGTGATACTATTTTTGTAGCGTAAGCTCTCTTTGCTGTCCTATATAGTTTGGTTACTATTCCAGTGACATTGCCTAAAATTTAATCGGATACAATTTTCTTTTATATTATATGAACACATAGTTATAGCGAGAGATGAAGTTGTCGGGGCGATAGAATAGAATAGAATATTCTTTATTAATCCCATCAGATCACATTGTATGTTGTATATATAGAACGAAGAACGGTAAGGCAGCAGGCCCAGATGGAATACCTGTGGAGATTTCAAAGGGGAGAGGAAGGGGTTGATATTTTGTGGCAAATGATGAGTAGGATATGTGATGAAGAAAGTATGCCCAATGCATGGAGAGAGAGTGTGATGGTCCTTCCCAATCTTTTCTCCTTCGTAAGGATGTAGTGGCGTCATGTAATTTGTTTGACTATTTCTATTATCTCATTCCATTATCCCTCTTCTGTACCTGTTGTTTTGCTTCGGAGAATGAGTAACCAGTCATCTCCTTTATTTGGTCCGTCCATCGTACTGGATATCCTCCTCTGGATCTTTTACCCGCTATGTTACCTTCAACTATCATTCGCTCCATGCCTTCCCTTCTTCTAGTTATATGTCCAAAATATCTCAGTATATTTTGGTTGATAGTTGTGATGGTGGATAGTGTGATGGTATCATTGTATAAAAATAAAGAGGACATTCAGGACCGTAAGAATTATAGAGGGATAAAGTTAATGTCGCACACAATGAACATTTGGGAGAGAACTGTAGAGCAAAGGTTAAGGAGAGAGGCATCGATAGTAGAAGACCATTTTTTATACCAGGAAGGAGGACAACGAATGCCTTGTTTGCGTTGAGACAGAGAAATACAGCGAGAAGAAAAGAGAGCTCCTAAAGGATATGTATGAGAGAGCGTACACCAAAGTAAGGACTGCTGTAGTATTGACCGAAAGTTTTCCAGTGACGGTTGGTTTGCATCAAGGCTCTTTATCAAGTCCTTACCTGTTTAATCTTGTTATGGATGTACTGACAGAGAAAGTAAGGGAGGAGGCTCCTTGGGTAATGCTCTTTGCTAATGATATTGTGTTAGTAGATGAGAACAAAGAAATGTTGGAGAAGTTGCAGTCTTGGTGAAGGGCTATTGAAGAGGGAGGACTTAGCAGAGGAAGGTTAGCAGGTCGACAAAGTATATTTGGTTGGGAGGAAGAAGTTGGGGACGTAGAATTGCTTGGAGCAAAGCTAGGATGAGTAGGAGAATTTAAATAATTTGGCTCCTACATAACGGAAAATGAGACATTCGATCGAGAAATTGCCCACAGGATACAGCCTGGTTCGTTTAAATCTAAGCGAATCACCGGGGTACTTTGTGATCGAAAAATCGAGGAAGGGCTGAAAGAAAAGATATACAAGAGTGTGGTGAGGCTTGCGTTGGTGTACGGCGGAGAAGAGTGGCCTGTAAAGAAAACCCAGGAAAAGAAGATGGAGGTAGCTGAAATGAAAATGTTACGATGGATGTTAGGTAAGACTAGAAGGGACATGATCACAAACGACTGGTTTAGGGAAAGAGCCGTGGTGACTATAGTCTCAAAAAAAATTCAAGAACATAGACAGCAATGGTTTGGTCATGTCAGACGTAGAGATGAAAACTATGGGGTCGAAGGGGATAGAGCTGTTAGAAGTTAATGGAAGTAGAAGTAGAGGAAAATCGAGGAAAATATGAATGGAATGTGTGGCAGAGGACTTAAGAGAGAAAGGTTTAGGTGAAGAAGACCCGATGGACAGAAATGAGTGACGACGAATAGTAAGAAACAGCGACTCCTGAAAAGGAAAAGGCTGAGGAAGAAGAACAAGAAGAATTCGGTCTCGAAAATCATTGATGATACGCCCTACGATCTCTGAGAGCTATTTACATATATATAAAAACTCGTTATAAAATTATGAATGTTTATGTTCTTTTAGGATTTAGGAATCTTGTTGCAATTTTACGAGCAAAATTAGAACACAGCATAAGTAAAACACAGTTCGGTTTTAGATGCGGTTTTGGAACTCGAGAGCCGTTCTTTGCAATACAAGTCTTGATTCAAAAATGTCTGGATCAACAGAAAGATGTTTACGTCTGTTTTATCGACTATGAGAAAGCATTCGATACTATCAAACATGACAAACTCGTCGAACTATTACATCTTACAGGACTTGACACTAAGGACATCCAGATTTAAAAAAATCTATATTGGAATCAAATAGCCCACATGAAGAAAGGACATATGGTGAGTGAAAACGTAACCATTTCGAGAGTGGTTAGACACGGCTGTATTCTTTCGCCACTGCTTTTCAACCTGTACACGGAACAAATATTTCTAGAGGCACTGGAAGAGTACAACGAGGGCATCAAGATTAATGGCGTACCAATAAGTAATTTTCGATATGCAGATGATACTGTTATACTGGCCGATAACATCGAAGATTTACAGATGATGCTAAATAGAGTAAATACAACTGGCAACCAATTTGGACTGAAGATCAATAGAAAGAAAACTAAATTTATGGTGATCAGTAAAAAGAACATTCAACATATCGACCTGAATATTGAAGCCGAACGTATTGAAAGAGTACACCGATTTAAATATCTGGGATATACAGTAAATGATAAGTGGGACCCAGACGTAGAGATTAAGATCCGAATTGAAATAGCAAGATCCAAATTCATCAAAATGAGAAAGTTCTTAAGCAACCGCCACCTAAGCGTTAACCTCCGATGGCGCGCCACGAAATGCTACGTACTCTCTACGCTACTTTACGGAGTTGAAGGGTGGACGTTAACAGCAGCAACTATAAAGAAGTTAGCGGCTCTAGAAATGTGGCTGTATCGACGCATACTGAGAATACCTTGGACAGACGGAGTGACCAACACAGAGGTATTAAGACGAATGGGTAAAGAGGTGGAATTGTTAACAATTGTTAAAAGGAGGAAAGCGTCATACCTAGGCCATGTGTTCCGTAATGATAAGTACAGTCTGCTACAGCTTATCGTGGAAGGCAAGATTGGAGGTAGAAGAGGTTTGGGCAGAAAGAAGAAATCCTGGCTGAGCAACTTGAGAGAATGGTTTCAAATACCAGAAGCTGCGAACATAATACATGCGGCACAAAACAGAGAAACCTATCGTTTGATGGTCGCCAACCTTCGGTAGAAGACGGCACATAAAGAAGAATGTTGCAATTTTGGAGATGAGTCTGCATCTTTCTCTATTCTCCTGCTAGTTTTCATCTGTGTCGGTTCATATGATTGGTAATCTCACTGTTTTTCTCTTTTCATCCGGGTTTCTTTAGACCAAATCCATATTCGAAGCGTTCTTTTCCGAAACCACATATTAAATGTGTTCGCAGAATACTAATTTATTATTTTGTTATATTCCCCTTTTCCACTTTATTGTGAGGTTTAAATATTTTAGATGGTGTTTTATTCATCTCAATATGTTGTAGAATTACCTATTTACATTTCCCTTTTTTATTGACCGTACTGTTCAGCTATATAAAATTATCAACTACTTTATATTTTGTCTGGCAATATTTTGAGTGCTCATCCTATTGTTGTTGTTGGCTGTCTGTCCATAATAATTAGGTACCTTTTTCTTGTAGTTATATATTAATGCTTAATCCATATACTCATTGACTCTGATAATAGATTTGTTAAGTAATAACGTACGTTTTTCTCCACTTTAGACTATAAATAGTATGTCTTAGATATCATAACTCCACCTATTAAAATGTTTCTTTTCGCTCATTTAAAATCAGTTCCATTATGTATTTGCTTGTAGATTAAATATAAGTTAATATAATTGGCCTCTCTTTCTTTTAGCTTTTCTGACTTTACACCTCGAGGAACAGATGATTTCGAATCTTACAATTACTTCGATTTGCTATTTATTAGATATTTCGGGATACTCTGCTAATCATAATTAGCCAGAGTAGATACCATTGGACATTAAAGTTTTCTAATATGTGGAACCAATATACATGGAGATGTTGTATACTCGCGCTTTTTCAACATTTGTAGATTAAAACATTCGCTTCTCTTTACTTCTAATCTGTATTCTTTTTGTAGTTCCTTCTCCTATCGGAGGTTGGTTATCATCACAGCTATCCGTACCTTATTAGCGGCTGCTCTGAAAAGATCTACTGAGCTGCAACTATACCACTATCTTAGGTTTCTTAGCCAGGAAATTCTTCGTCTTCCTATGGATCTTTTACCCTTGATTTTACCTTGCATTATGAGCCTTATTATCTCATATTTATCACCTCTGGTAATGTGCTTCTAAATATTCCAGCTTTCTTGTTTTGATGTGCTTTATGGCATCGCAATCCTTTTGTAGCTTTCTTAACACTTCTGCATTTGTCACTCGTTTCCATGGTATTTTCAAAATCCTTCTATAGCACCACATCCCAAATGATTCCAACTTCTTTATATTACACTTTTAGTGTTCAGCTTTCCATTTCATAGGTCTCGATTTTTCTAAATGCTTGTCTTGGTCATTGTTTTCATTTACCCAAGTTCCCAGATATTTGTAGTTATTCACTCTTTCTACTTGTTTCCCCTCGACATCTAGCTTTCCTATTGTATGTTGCTTAGAAATAATCATGCAGTTGGTTTTCTTAACGTTCATTTGTAGTCCATATTTTATACTGACTTAAAATAATCTATTTACTAAGCATTGCAGTGCTTCTAGACTGTCTGTAAAATAGCGGTGTCGTCTGCGAATCTTATGTTGTTCAAGATTTTTTCATTTATTGATGTACCATGTTGTTCCTCTGATACTGTTTCCTTAAAAATAGCTTCGCTGTATAGATTGAATAACAATCCACATTCTTTTCTTTTAACAGTTTTACGAGTTTTTGATGTCGTATTCTATCAAAAGCCTTTTGATAATCTATAAAGCAGACATAGAGATCCTGATTCATATCTAGTCGTCTTTGCGCGAGAACGTTAAAAGCGAACAGAGCCTCTCTCGTTCCTAGTCCTCCTCTGAATCAAAACTGGGTATTATCTATATCTTCTTTTACTTTTTTGTATAGTGTTGAGAAATATCTTAAGTGGTTAAGCTTATTAAGGAAATTGTTCTGTACTGGGAGCATTCTGTCGCATATACTGACTTTGGTAGTGTTACAAACGTGGACAGCAACCAATGTTCGGGTATTACTCCTGTTGTATATACTTTGTTGAATAGATCTAAAAGTATATGCAGGTAATTCATCTGTTTTAAATATAATATTTGTAAATATGGGCGTATGCTTTCTTCTACAGTGTTTTTAAAAGTCACCGTTTATTGATGGTGGTTTTTCTTTGTATTTGTTTTGTTATATTCTATTCAGCATTTTGTGACCGTTTTTTCAAACTACACACCTTGTAGCCAATATACAAGTCAGCTAAAATCGGAAAATTTCAGCAGATTTGTCTGATGTATGGAAGCGGTTTTCATTAAGAATAAATCAATTTGATCTTTTGTGTTGCCGTTTGGCGATATCCAGATGTAGGGTTTCCGTTTATATTGTTAAAAAATAATGTTTACAATGACATAGCTGTTTTCAGTGTAGCAGCAGTCTTTTTTAAAATCTCCGAAAATGGTAACAATTTCTCGACCAATGATTTGTTTATAGTTGATTTCAATAAGTTATGGAAGTAATTCATTTTGTTTTCTAGTGCAATAGCTATTGTTAATTTTGTTAATCGAATTGTTAATTTTGATCTAAATAAAACGGTAACTCCGTTGTGACTATGATTTTTGAGCTTAAATAATTGGCAATGTAATTATTAATCATCGTGATGAAAGCATTCTTATCCACGCCAATGTTAGTCAGTCAAATCCTCTACCAATATGTTATATCTTATTAGTCCTTTATTTACGTATTTTAACGTATAATATAAGTGTTTAACTAGGAGAGAAATATCTTGTGAAAATTATGAAAACATGTAATTAAAGAAGCTGATTCCAGATAGAGATGAAAGAAAAGAGCATGAAGAATCATGTCTCTATGACTTCTTGTCCTTGGAATATCAATTTTAATATATTCTACAATGAATTCATTTTCATTAAATTTTTCTTATTTGTCAAGAATAGCTATAAACTTTAACAAATAACTAGGTATGGTATGAATGTCAAATATGGTGATAGTACCTAATTAAGATTTTTTTATTATTATTCTACGGTATCGTTAGTTGTCAAATTACTCTAAAGTATAATATATAAAATATGCAACATAAGCATTGATAATAATTATTGATTAATATACATCATCAATAGACATTGATGATTAATGTATATTGTTACTTCTACTGTTTTAGTCACACAGATTAGATAATGAAATAGGAAAGAACCGTATATAGGGGCGTAATTTTCTTTGCTATTTTTACATGGTAATTGTAAAATCGTTAATTTTTTGTAGAATAAAATGGTTACATTCTACTTAAAAATATTTTTTTTTATTTAAAAAATTATAAATGTATCGGAGATGGATAAATCAGGCACAAACTTGTGGTGATTCAACGGAGTTCAAAAAGTAAATAAAGGAAAACTTGATATAGTGTGATATACACACGCTAACTATAGGCCACTCAGATGTTGAACTTCAAATTGAATATGAACAACTAAAAAGGGTTATCTCCTATATACCACTTAAGTATATTTTAAAAGTTATTGGAGACTTTAACGCTAATATAGGAAACACCGAAAGATGATTAGATACGGAATTAACTCTAACAAGATTCTTTACCCGTGCGTTATTAATACCTGGCTAGATAAAACACATGCTTTTTATCTAGCATCATTGTCTTTCACACATGAAACTAAAGACAAACCAGCTACCACCTGTTACTAAGTAAAGACACATGTTATTTTTTTGAACGCTCTAGACTCAGTACATCGAACAGAAATAGGTACACAAAAGACTCTTCTTCAATCTCAAGAAAAACCTCATTCACACAGTTAAGGAATGGTTTTGTTTCCGGTTTCCGCAAAAGTGAAGGAGACAATAAGAAATATTTTATTGCATTTTTTAGATTATGTCTGGAAAAACTCTTACCTCAAAAGCACAAAAACTCGTTTTAAATCGAGTACTTTGAATTGGAAAAAAGGAATGGGGGACCGTAGGAACCGTTGTTATCTGTTTAAGAGGTACAAAAAGTACAATTTTCAAATGTGCGCTATTGTCCACACATTATAAAGCTTCAATGATGACAAGCATATATATTATTTATTTGCCAAGTTTATTGCTACAACAAAATGTTTATAATCAGGTTTATAATTTTTAGATTTTTGGTTTTTCAATTTTAATTAAAAATATTGATAATATTTTAACTTTTTTCTAGAGGGTAACAGCTGCACTTAAATTGGCGTGAAAAACAACATACAATATACGAAAAAGAAAAGAAAAAATCCTGTTTTATCTTCTCCAGGAAAAAGCAGACCTCGTTTAAAAACGAAAACTACTGATTTACCTGAGGTCAATAAAATGACAATTCTAAATACAATATATAATATGTACCACGATATTAAGTAAACCAACTTTTTATTGATAATTAAGAGCAGAACTTAATATGTTATAATAGTATATTAAAGTAAATATCTTTTTAGAGAAACATGTAACCCGTGAAGCGTTGATCAACGAGCTGCAGGCTAAAGAAGTTGTTTTTACATCCTACATGTGATATATCCTTGAGTAAAATATTAAAAGATTTGGGCTTTAATTAAAAAAAAAATGATCATCGAAGAGCTTTAATCGAAAGAAATTATATCGCAGCACAACGAGCGTGTTTCTTATGAAAATACATGGAAAACAGAAAGAGTATATAGTCATGATAATTTGTATTTTTAGACGAAACGTGGATTTTTTCTAGGGGAAATAAAATTATGTAGCGGCAGAACGACAACAGCAGAAGTGTACGTAAATCAGGTGGTTATGATGGAAAAATATTTATTGTAGTTCATCAAAGGTTTTATTTCAGACGCCAGTGTGTTATTTTATTCCAAATCCTTGACAGCAGATTATCACGGTGACATGAATGGTACAATATTTTGTATTCATAAACACCCAAGCAATCTTTGATTGCCATGGATATCGCACCCTACCATAGTGAAATCATGAATAAACAACCTTCCGCTAAATTAAAATCAGACATTATAGATTGGTTGAAGAAATCAGTTCAGATTCTGAAGGCGATGAAAATGAAATATGAGAAAAGAAAAACATACGTTCAAAATCTTGCAACAATATTATTTGTATATTATTGTAAATGTAAATATGTAAAATAATGTTAAAATCTTAACTGTCTTTTCCTTGTAAATATTATTGTATATTTAATTATTTTTTTTTATAAATAAATTCAGCAGTGATTGCTAAAAAAAAATCCGCGTAGTTCGGTAGTGATCTTTGTAAAAACAAACACTTAAAGTACGTGTGTGCCTGACCAAAGATGATGCTAGTACAACTTTCTGTAAGCGATGAAGATTGTAGCGGGTCCAAGAGGATTCCATTCCATTTTCAATCAGCAGAAGAAGCAGTTTTAATGAAGATCGAAGAAACTTCTAGAAAAAATGATGATAAATTCGAGAATATTTCTAAAAAATTCGATGAAACGTCTCAAATTATTAAAGAAGTAGCTAGACAAAACGACGAGAAACTCGAAAATATTTCTAGAAGATTCGACGAAGTATGTAGTTAGAACAATGAGAAATTTGAAGAAGTTTCTAGGACATTCGATAAGGCAGAAGAGAAGATAAAATAGCTAGAGAGCATGATCTTCTTCTTCTTTGAGTGCCTCTCCTATCGGAGATTGGATATGATTAAGGCGATTCTAATTTTATTTACTGCTGTTTTAAATAATTCGTTAGTGGTACAGCCAAACCACTCTCTTAAATTTCTCATCCAGGACATTCTTCTACGGCCTTGTATTTTTCCTTGCATTATATTTTGTAGGAATGTGTACTTTTGTCCTCTCATCAGGTGGCCTAAGTATTCAAGTTTTGTCTTTTTTATATTCAGTATAACTTCTGGATCGTTATTCATTCTGCGTATTACCTCTTCATTTGTAATTTTATCCACCCAACTTATTTTTAGTATACGGCGGTAGCACCACATCTCAAAGCTTTCAAGATTTTTAACATTCCTCTGTTTAAGAGTCCATGCCTTCAACACCGTAAAGCAAAGTACTGAATACATAGCATTTTAACATTTTAGTTTGTGAGAGAGCATGATAACTAATACGAAAGTGCTACCACCAGTTAATGCATTCGTTTTACATCCCGTAGTGAAAGAAGAATCACCTAGAGACGAAACGACACATCATATGAGATTCAAATTGCCACCATTTGATGGAAAGTCTTCTTGGTCCATATACCTTAGACAATTTGAAGCTATTGCGGCAGCCAATCATTGGATAGAACAAGAAAAAGCTGTTTCCTTGATTGCTGCTTTACGAGGTGATGCTGCGGATATCCTAAGATCAATTCCTAAGGGCCAAGATTGTTCACTCGACTAGACAAACGGAGATGCCCATCTACAACAAGTCTACAAAGTACAAATAAGAAGTAGAATTCAACGAGCAAGTGAACATTTGCAAGAATTTGAAGCATATGTTGCTCGTATAGTGCGGTTGGTTTATCCGGAGGTACCAAACAACATTTTGGAAAAAATTGCTGTAGATACCTACGTCAATGGGTTGAGCGACAATGAACTACAGAAAGCTTTACGACTAGCAAGACCAAAAGTTTTAAATGAAGCGCTCGCCATTGCCTTGGAACACGAAACAGCTAGTCGAGCGTAACAGAGCTATCGAGTACGAACCTCTGAAAAGAGCGACGAACAAAACGATAAACGTCTGGAGGAAATCGTACGGAAAGTAGTTCGTAACACGATGCCGAAGAGACGCGAACCCAGATGTTGGAATGGTGGCAACATTGGTCACACTCGCCGTAAATTGCAAGAAAATAATAAAACAGTCAGAAAGCTAGAACAGATCGAACACTGGGCTGGAAACGTCATTCAAATGCTGATGCTCTTTCGAGACGGCCATGCAGTGAAAACTGTAATCACTGTCTTAAATTAGACGAACGACTTTGTCCCGTGAAACGAACCACCATCATTAATGATCAATCGCAGCCTCAACAGCTACAAGACGCCCAAGCAGATGATCCATGTATAAAAAGAGTATTGGATTGGATACATCGAAGTGAGAGACCTACTTGGCAAGACATTAGTGTATAAAAACGGTACGCTATTTATTTAATAACGTCAAATTATTTTAAAATATAATCCGTGATCGGTGCAGTAGGCACTTTCTGTCACTTGTTGCGTAGAGTAAATTATTTATTTCGTTCGTTTTAAATGATGTCGCACGGGTAAAGAACCATGGACTCAACTGTATTTAATTTTGCATAGATAAACAATTTACCAACACAAACATATGGATATTACTAGTAGTCCTATACAAAAATCAGGTACACTAACCAAAACGCAAAAAAAATGTTTATTCTTTACAACTGATCGAATTATCCCTATTTATTGATAAGGTATAGACAACAGAAATAAATAAATACTTAATTACTTACTTATGTAGAGGACAAAAGAAGATTTTGCACATCCCAGTATGATGTTTGATATAATTCTTGTAAACGTTGTAATAAGCAAAATAAGAAGATCACCGGTGCCTAAAATCTTGACAAATAAACAAAGCCCCAATAGGTTACCTAAAAACAAAAAAAGTAATGATAGTTCTCTTAAATACATAATATAAAATTACACAAAGTTCAGTGCGTTGATTCAAATTGCTTTAGAATATAATAGTCTTGGACTATGGAAGTAATCTTTATTATTGTCTAAGATAATAGTACACATGTCTTTATAATCCCATGGTGAAATTGTAGACGCTTAAAGCTACAATTAAACTGTTCTGTGAAAATTCACATAATTGTTTTCCATTGTAATTTTAAAACTATTGAGAACCTTGGCCATTTTAATATATTTTGCGGTAATATTTGCAACGTGTCTTGGTGCCCGTATCTCACCACTATGAGGCACTTACTTTATTCTGGATACATCTGTAAGTATTCGGGATACAAATGTAAGATATGTACTTATAATCATAAAAAAAGATTACTGTAAAATAAAGAGTATTAAATGTTAGATAGCGGACAGGCATATAATTTGATGAATTAATTATTAGTGTATAAATGCGGTACATAATATGTTATTATTGGAGTATTATAAAAAATTGTATTTGATTCTTATTCGTGCATTACATACTTACCGATTAATGTGACTGTTGAATGTGCTGTGAGGAAATATGAATAATCCACTACTGTCCACTGAAATACATTTTGAACATAAAGATACAGAAGATTGTTATCACCTGAAAGTTTTGTATTATTAAAAAAATCGTGAACTATATTGGGTTATTTTTAAATATCTGATACGAGACTCAAAGTTATTTCTGTATAATGGTAAACAATGCACTTAGTACACAATCTTAAAGATATTAGGGTGTATAAATACCGTGGAAGAAAAAAATAACAAATTTAGTACCTACAAAGATACTTATACAGAGATATTAAAAAAAGGTTTTTCATAACAACAAGAATACTATAAAATTATAAAAAATAAATTCAAAAATAATGCAAGGGAATCCTATACATGTAAAGTTTAAGCTAATAGGAAGACTTAAAGTTAATTCAAATCAACAGTCACGGGTCGATCAGATCATAAGTCAGAGCTGGTATAGTCAAGATTGCTTCTGTGGTTTTCCTATGAGGCAATTTCCACTCACTGGCACGGTACAACGCAATGAACAACGATACAACCTACTACGGGCCATACTTCAAGGTAAAGTGCATGGGAAAAGAGGTCCAGGACGAAGAAGAATATCCTAGCTGCATAACCTGCGAAAATGGTTTAACTTAACCACTACCGGACTTTTCAGTGCAGCAGTCAACAAAGTCAGAATAGCCATGTTAGTGTCCAACATCCGTAACGGATAGGCACCATAAGAAGAAGAGGCACGGTACAGGCACAATCACGATACAGTCAAGACGTTGATTCAATATTTGGGTTATTCAATCAACAGTCAAGATCACTGCCCGTCCGGTCGCTCCACCAGCGATCAAGACTGTACCTGGTGTACCTGTGACTTGATCTTGACTGGAACTGACTGACTGCCGGGAAGGTGTGAATATGACATATGACACAGTCAGTCAGTCACCTGTTTTCAGTTGTTGTGCAACATTTTCGTCGCTTTCATTCAGATTTTGAATGGAGGACGAACACTTAATTGAGTGTGTTCGTAAAGAAATACTACTCTACGATTCATCACATCCGTTGTACTCTGATTCTTAGCGAAAATTAAAAACATGGCAAGAAATTGGGAAAATACTGAAACAAGGTAACAATTAATATGTTTTTTATTATTTATTAATATGTATATATTTAGTATAAGTAGTCTAAATGAAAATGAATAGCAATAAAAAAAATTTACATTAGAAATAAAAAAAATTACATTACCAGTTCACGTTTCAAGCAAGGGACTTCTTTCAGAAAACTCCAACGGAACGCCCCACTCTTCTATTGCCATCCCAATGCGGAAAACATTAAATCCCAAACATAGAGGACATGAAACTGTTGAAAGTGTTAGTGCAGACATGACGATGAACACCTTTTGAAAGAAGAGAATAATGAAAAATATGATATTGACATTTTCTTTGACAGAATGAAAAATACAATAAAAAAAATATTGCAGGAAATAAACTTTTGGCTAAACAGAGAGTTTTTGGTGCAAACAGCGAATTGCAGAGGACTTTAATTTGAATCAACAATAATATTACCAATTTGCACTCTTCATCTGTTGCGAACGTTCACCAATATTCCAAGCGAACGTATTCACAAAGAACTGACAACAGCCAATTTAACAATGCGTCATTAACAATACATACAAGTATTATCCAAACTATAGGTTCCTACTTATTTTTGATAACTATGTACACATTTTTTTACAATACAAAATTTTTAATCATGCACATAATTTTATTTTCTTTCCTCAAAACCTTTCCACTACTCCATCATTTCTGGTTGGAGTTACTGCTCTTTTATAGTGAGTGTTCACCTTAGTTATGTCGTCTTTAATCAGAATTAAACAAATCACAATGCAACATGTGAAAGTACCTACTGTACGAATTTTGTCTGGTCGTCCAATGTGGGTACAATTTTGAGAATTCTCCTTCTTCTTTAATCGATAAAAATATGTTGGGTACCCATTCTTGATGAAGCCTTTCTTCTTCCGAAAATAATGCTATTTAGTAGCGTGTTTCTCTTAGGTATCTTGATTTTGTTCAAGTTGTAGAGTTAGATGACCTGAAGTAGACTAACCATGATCTGCCCATACTGTGTGTGTGCTGTGTGAATGGGTTGCCCATTAACTTGACTAGGATTTGACTGTAACCTGATTATTCTATGACTGTTGGTTTGAATCAACCTTTAAAGCCTGAAGATAAACCATTTGGAAGGTGGGGCAAACGAATTTAATAAAGAAAAACGATGAAAAGATTACGTATTTATGGTATTTAAATTATACTGAATTATACTTTCACAACTTAGTTTGTAATTTATATTAAGATAATAATAATACACTGCATACAATATAGTGACCAGGGCAGTATTGAGTTGATTTTTTCACAAATGCGTTTTTAGCGGGTTTAAAATTCCTATCGGTTGAAGCGGTGTCTAGTGCGGTGTGAGTAATTTCACAGTAAAAGAACAAGTAGTGATAATTTATCAAAATAATACATAGGCCTGTAGGTGAGAAGATGATATTGTTAAGTACTTATTTCGGAGGTCAAAATCGCTATTTGAAAAGTTAAATGACCATTATATCGAAGAAGCAGATAACACCCTAGCAGATCGAAATAATTCAACTATTCAATGGAATTAATGGAATCTATTCAACCCAAACGAAAGATCACGTATCATTGAAGAGGTTGCCCAAGCCAATAAAGAGCTTAAAATAATAAATCACCAGGAACTGATCAAATTTGCTGTGAGCTCTACGAGAATGGTGGCGACGCCCTGCTACAAGCACTGCATAAACTTTTACTTCTTGTGTAGAAAAATGAGAGCATGCCTTGCGAATAATCTCAAGACGTGATATACCTGTTACAAAAAAAAAACAATCAGCTTCAGTGTGACAACTCCAGAAGTATAACCCTGTTAACAACTGCCTACAAAATACTGGCAAATATTCTCTACGAAACGCTATAAGTTAACACAGTGGGGCATATTGGAAAATACCAAGCCCGATTCACTCCAGAAAAATAAACAATTGACTAAATTCATTCAATAAGACAGATCCTCGAGAAAATATTAAAATTTAACATTGAAACCCATCTATTCAAGGCCGCATACGGCAGTGTTAAGAGAACAGTATACCAATCAATGCATGCGTTTGATATACCAGAAAGACTTATCTGATTAACGAGAGTGATAATGTCTAACTTAAAAGCTAATGATACGGGAAGAGAATTCTAGAACCTTGGGGATAATGGATTCAGATAACTGGATATCCTGGCTTACCTTTTATTTAATATTGCCTGGGAAAAGGCAGTTCGAGATACACAAATTAAAGACGGCGGTACTATTTACAATAGATCGATACAAATATTAAACTTATGATATTGACATAATAGGGCGTAGCAAGCAAGATATTGAGCAATATTTCCTAGCATTGGAAACGAACACAAAACCAAATACATGTTGGTTACTAAGGATCCTATAGCAAAAGAGGAAGGAGAAACAGAGTTTGGAAGTCATATTTTTGAACGTGTTGACACGTTCACATACCTTGACTCGCTAGTGACTAAGTACTACCAACAAAACAAGGGCAATGAAAAGACGAATAATTCTTAAAAATTCCATTCAAGAAATATCCAAAGAGGAACTAAAATTATTATATACAAAACACTGCTGAGGCCGATCCTCACATATGGGGTAGAAACATAGGCCGTCCGCACATGAAGCTACTAAAAAGAAACCAGTTGGTAACTTTAGTTACCAATCAGTTGCTTAGTTACTCTCCATGTATTTTAATGAGTATCCGCACACAGCGCTACTAGTTAGTAACCGGTCTCTAATGCAGCAGTGAGTATTAAACTAAAAAGATTGGAGCAGAAAAGTATTTATGTAACCAGTCATTTATGTAACCTGGAGGTAAAGGAGAAACTGCCAAAAAGTATTAATAATAATTTGAAAATACTTCATGAAAAAGAAACATCTCAGCCAACGAACAACATAGATAAAAAATGACAAAACGTAAAAATGGCAATAACAGGTCCTGCGAAGAAAATTCTGACTAAAGAAAAACCAAAAATAAAGCAAAGGTGGATGACTGATAAGATCCTTCTTCTCATGGACAATCGGAGAATAATGAAAGGAAAAAACGAACAAAAGTATAAACAAATACAGAAAGAAATCAAAATAGAAATCAGAATAGCAAAAGAAGGTTTTTATAAAAGAAAATGTAAAGAAATAGAGCAATTGCAGGCAAAACATGATATTTTTAATGTACATAAAAAAGTGAAAGAACTTACACAAGGTACACAAAAACGTAAGCAGCCAAATACCCTGTATAATGTCAACGGAAACATAACAGAACTAGAAGAACAGTTGAAGACATGGAAAAACTATATTGAAGAACTCTTTGCAGATGATAGACAACAATCTGAGCTAAATAACATACAAGGAGACGAAGGTCCAGAAATAACGGAAGAGGAAGTAATGTACGCACTAAAAAGAATGAAAAATGGTAAAGCCCCAGGTCCAGATGAAATACCAACGGAAATCCTTAAACTAATAGAAAAAGACTCGATTCACATTTTAGTTGAACTTTTCAATAGCATTTATACATCAGGAAAAATACCACAAGAATGGCTTTTATCCACCTTTGTTATTATACCAAAAAGGATAAATGCCAAACAATGTAGTGATTACCATACAATCAATCTGATGAGCCATGTACTGAAAATATTCCTGAAAATTATACACTCTAGAGTACACAGAAAACTGGAAATGAACATCAATAATACCCAGTTTGGATTCCGAAATGGACTTGGAACAAGAGAGGCGTTGTTTGCACTGAACGTTATGTCTCAAAGATGTCTTGACATAAATCAAGATGTATTCATGTGTTTCATAGATTACAACAAGGCCTTTGATAAAGTGCGGCATGATCACCTAATCAGACTCCTGACAGAAAAGAATTTAGATAAACGAGACATCCGACTAATAGCAAATATGTACTACAATCAGAAAGCAGTAGTGAGAGTAGAGACTAATACCACTGAAGAAATTGAAATAAGCGAGGTGTGAGACAAGGGTGTATACTGTCACCAACCCTGTTTAATCTCTATTCCGAAGACATAATGAATAGAACACTCTCTGAGCAATCCGTAGGTATTAAAATAAATGGTGTTAGATTAAACAATCTGAGATTTGCCGACACCGTTCTGATCGCAGAAACACTTGAAGAGCTACAGACATTGGTGAATAAGATAGCAGACTGCAGCGAAGAATATGGACTATCTTTGAATATAAAGAAAACTAAATTTATGGTAATATCGAAATCAACACAAAATATCCAAAATTTATATTTACACAATGAAATTATCGATCGAGTTAGCAAATACAAATATTTAGGCACTTTTATAAATGAAGACAACGATAGCTCAGCAGAAATCAAAATAAGAATAGAAAAAGCCAGATCCATATTCACTAAAATGAAGAGAGTGTTCTGCGGAAGAGATTTGAGCCTTGAAATGAAACTTCGCCTGAAGAGATGTTACGTACTTTCTGTGCTGTTCTACGGAATGGAGTCATGGACGTTGAAAAAGATTGATACCAAAAAATTAGAGGCATTTGAACTGTGGATGTATCGCAGAATCCTGAGAATATCATGGACCGAGAGAGTCACAAATGTCGAGGTCTTGAGAAGAATGAATAAAGAAAAGGAAGTCATATTTACGATCAAAAAACGAAAACTGCAATACTTGGGACACATTACAAGAGGCGAAAGATATGAACTGCTTCGAATAATTATGCAAGGGAAAATAGCAGGAAAAAGGTCCATAGGAAGAAGACGAAACTCCTGGCTAAAGAATCTACGGGAATGGTATAGCTGTAGCAACAACAAATTGTTTCGGTCAGCAGTTTCGAAAATACGTATAGCCCTGATGATCGCCAACCTTCGGAACAAAGATGGCACTTGAAGAAGAAGAATGCATCAGTGATCAGTCGACAGCAGACTGGACGTGCAGGTCGCTTGGGGACTAGTTTGTTGTGATATTTTTAAAGTTTACACGCGAAATGGCGAAATTGGTAGAACAGTCGTTTAATATAAAATTAGTGCAAGAAGTGGAAAACTATCCCTGCTTATACAACTATATGTTAAATGAATATTCGCGAAAAATATATTACCGAAAAGACTTGGAATGATATATTATATGGTATTCCTTCCCGTTTTCGTACATAATTATGTAGAACACAAACAGATTGAGTTATCTTAATAATTTTTTTGACTAAGTGACATTTTTAACGCGATAATAACACTCAATAATATAATATAAAGGTTAAAATTTAAACACCCAATAACAAAGCTACTCGTACAGGCAAGAAGTGACTCGTTTCTATTAATTTTCAGTAGCGTAGTGTGCGAGTCACAGTTAGTAAACAGTTGGTAATTATAGTTACCAACTAGTTTAGTTGCTTTTTAGTAGCTTCATGTGCGGACGGCCATAGACTCTAACGCAGAAGGATGAAAGACTTTTTGGAATATTCGAGCGTAAAATACTCCGCAAAATATTTACAGATATAAACGATGTTTTGTTTTATTATTAGAAAGAATATGCAGAAGCCAACACATAAAAAAAGAATTTGTTTTGCTATTGTAGTTTATTTCCAACTTTATAATAATTGATAAAAGGCTAAGATTACAGGAAGATAATTTTAGAACAATATTAAGAGATTAAATATTTTACAACTTCAAAAATATATTCATAACGTTTTGTAATATTAAATAACTTATTTACTCACCATCATACGCAGCTTTATGTAGAGTCACTAAAAGTAACAAGGCATATAAATGAGAAGCATTTGATGGCCTTTTCCATATTACCTTGAAAGTTTCGATTATATGGTTAGGGTTAAATATGTCAAACATTAAATTTAAATTGTACTCGATTTTTGTTTTCGCTGTTTCTTTTACCCAAAACATACCATAAAATAAAGAAAAGAACATTATCGATGTTGAAATACTCAAAACTCCTAGATATCCTAATTTTGTAAACAGTTTTCCAGACACTAAATTCGCTAAAAGTACGCTTAAGCTAATTACTGTAGATGTTATTCCTATTTTAAGAGTTCTATTGTCAACAGTACTTACATCGGCAATATAAGCCGTGATAGCCATAGTAAGTAAACTTTGTGAACCAAATACGGATGGTACTATTTTTTCCAATACTCCTTGCACTTCTAAGGGCCAAGTTCTCATATTTAGAACACATAGAATGCCTCCGAAGCTACCTAAAATATCACCTATTATAGGAAGAATAAAAAAGGGTTTCCTCCATTTGTGCCGGTCACTAAATGAACCCATAAAAAGAATAAGTAGTAGAGGTATCAAGCTTTGCACTGGTTGCTGCCACGAATGCATTTTACTAATAATAATCTGTAAATGAAAAATTATTAATTATTCCATCTTAACTCCTTGTTGACTTACATTGTTTAAAATATAACTAATTTCAAATTATTGGTATGTTTTATTATAGACGAATTTAACTCCGCCTTTGGTAGTTGCTGAATGAATTAAGTAGCTCGTTAACTATCAGTGCCGGTCCCAATCCCGGATAAAGGAGGAGGGTTTGTGTCAGGAAGGGCATCGGCAGTAAAAACTTTCTTAAACCATAAAAGGAAGAAATAAAGAAAGCAGTTTAGAGGCTAGCGAGTTACCCGAAAGTGACGCGTGATTGTGGCCTCACTTGACCCCTGTGAAAAGTGAGCTAGGGTCTTAGAGGACGGAAACGGAAGGGGCTAAAGAAGCTAGTCCTGAGAATTGCAACTCTTAACGTAGGAAGCATGACAGGTAAAGGAAGAGAGCTCGCCGATTTCATGCAGAGGAGAAGGATTGGTGTACTTTGTGTGCAGAAAAGTTAATATATAGTAGTTCGAACAGTCATGGGAGGTATTATTTTGAACAATTAGTGGAAGGAATATCTTGTAAGAGTAACCAGAAGAAGTGAGAGAATAATGAGTATCCAACTGAATGTGAACATCATATGTGCGTACGCGCTACAGATAGGGTGCGAAGAACAGGAAAAGGAAGAATTTTAGAGGGTTATTCATTGCGAGATGCTCGAGATTCCTGTAGACGAAAAAAGTGTTTTATTGGAAGTGATTTGAATGGACATATTGGTAGAAAAAGGGCGGAAATAGAAAGAGTTCACGGAGGTTTAGAGATGGGAATAAGAAATGATGAAGGAAATAGTGTTAGTGACTTTGTAGTGGCATGCGATTTGGCTGTCATTAATACGTTCTTTATGAAGACTGAAGACCAGTATGTTACCTATAGTAGCAGGGAAGGGGAAGTCCGATAGATTTTATGCTGTGTAGAAGTCAGCTAACAGAGGTTACTAACTGTAGTAGGTGAGTGTGTAGCTAGTCAACACCGAATAGTGGATACGGAGATAAAGGTGAGGCGAAAAGGAAAACAAGTAGGAGGTCAGAAAGTAAAGTGGTAGAAGTTAAAGGATATGGATTTGCCAAGTGTCTTTAAGAGTAGAGTTTTGGAAGAGCTTGAGGAAAAAGATAGGGTAAATGACTGGTGGGAAGCCACCAATAAAGTTGTGGTGCGAGTAGAAGAGAAAATGCTATAAAAACACATTTAGTGAAGGGCCTCCTAGAGACAAAGAAACTTGGTGGTGGAACAATGAAGTGCAACATAAGGTTAGAGAGAAGAAAGAGGCTAGAAAGAAGTATGACAGGTCTAAAAGAGTGGAAGCTAAGAATATATACAAGATAGCAAAAAGGGAAGCAAAGCGCGCTGTAGCTACTGCTAAGGAAAGATCGTATGCACAGATGTATGAAGAGGGGATGTAAAGGTTATACAGCATTCCTAAAGCAAGGGATAAATCATTAAAAGATTTGACCCACGTGTGGTAGATTAAGAATGCTAATTGAAATAAAGCAAAGATGGTATGAGTACTTTAGAAAGTTGCTAAATGAAGAACACTAGAGAAGAGACAGAGGATACGGTATCTCAAATGAGAATGTAATACCGGGGATAGAGAGAGATGAGGTTGTCGAATCGTTAAATAGGATGAAAAACGGTAAGGCAGTAGGACCTGATGGAATACCTGCAGAGGTTTGGAAGGCTCTGGGAGAGAATGCATGGACAGAGAAAGAGAGAGAGAGAGAGAGCTAGAGAGAGCGAGAGAGAGATAGTGACAGGACTGTAACAACTATAGAGGGATAAAGTTATTGTCGCACACAATAAACATTTGGGATAGAACCATAGAGCGAAGGTTAAGGAGACAGACGTCGATAGGAGCAGAACTGTTTGTTGGTAGAGAAATGCGGCGAGAAGCAAAGAGAGCTACATTTGATATTTAAAGATCTTGAAAAGCCGTACGATAAAGTCCCTGGACTAGAGCTATGGAGATGTATGAGGAAGAAATGAGTTCCTGAGAAGTACGTAAGGCTCGTGAAGGATATGTATGAGGGAGCGTAAACCAAAGTAAGGACTTGTGTCGGGTTAACCGAAAGTTTTCCAGTGATGGTTGGTTTGAATCAAGGCTCTTTACTGAGCGACTACTTTGACAGAGAAAGTAGGGAGGGACCTCCTTGGTCAATGCTCGATGAAATCGTACTAGTAGAGAAGAGCAAAAATATGTCGGTGGAGACGTTGGAAGGTTGGAGAAGGGCTATTAAAGAGAGAGCGAGAGATAAGCTGGTCTAAAAAGAAATATATGTGGTTTAGAAGGTAGAGGAATAGTTGGGAACATAGAACTGATTGGAAAAAAACTAACTAGGAAGAGTAGGAGAATTTAAATACCTTGGCTCCTAAATAACGGAAAATGAGACACTAGATCGAGAAATTGCCCATAGGATACAGGCTGGTTGGTTTAATTGGAAGCGAATGAGCGGGGTATTATGTAATAAAAAAATCGGGGAAGGGCCGAAAGGAAAAAATATACAAAAGTGTAGTGAGACCTGCGTTGGTGTACGACGGTAAAGTGTGGCCTATAGAAAAGATTCAGGAAAAGAAGATGGATGTAGCTGAAATGAAAATGTTACGCTAGATGTTGGGTAAGATTAGAAGGGACATAATTAGGAACGACTTGATTACGGAAAGAGCCGGGATGACTACGGTCTCAAAAAAGATTCAAGACCAAAACTGGTTTGGTTACGTCAGACGTAGAAACAAAAACTACGGGGGACGAAGAATAGAGCTGTTAGAAGTTGGTGGAAGGAGAGGTAGAGGAAAACCCAGAAGATGAAAGGACTGTATGTCAAAGGACTTAAAAGAGAATTGTTTAGGTCAAGAAGACCCGATGGACAGAAATGAGTGGCTACGAAGATTAAGGAACCCATGTCTGCTATGAAAACATTAACTTGAGAATAATGGGCCATTTTTATGTATTTTTACACGCTAAATACTTAAAAAACATATAAACATATAAAAAACACATAAAGTTTGTTCTGTTGTACAGAAGAACTTTGGCAGTATTCAAAACATTAATTTTTTTGCAGTTCCAATAGTTTGGAGACATTTAGGTACTAAACGATTTTTTTCTGAACACTGTCTGTTCTACACCAGTCGTAGTATAGCCAATTAGTTTATTGTACATATTTCATTAGTTATTATATAAGTCCTTGGAACTTGTGTAGATCTATTATATATAAACTCTCTCTCCACACCCGACAGACCATTTATTTATCCTAATATACAAGAGTTATTGTATCAAACCGACATTGAGCTCTAATTTCAACATTCAGTTTTGCCGAAACTGCATTACGCTGCTGAATATTCACCTGTAAGACCCTGATTACAGTCATTATAACCTATTTGGTCTAGTTTGCGACCGTTCCTTTCTCGGTTCTTATATGTTTTATTTGTGGACTCGTCGGCAAGTCATTAATTTCTAAATGCTATTCTCGTCTATCTCTTGTTGTATCCGTGTCCATTTTTCTTCCACGAGTTGGAACCAAATGTTGTCTGGCACGCCAATGCACCCATACCGTATCAATGCTATAATTCTCTAAAGTTTGTCAGCTCTCCAACACTTTTCCATGGTGGTATGCGTTCTCTGGACAAACTTCGTGATTTGAGACATCAATAATCCCATCAAAATTTTACCCGTATGATTAATTAGTTGCGGTGCTATTATCTGGTGAGTTACTGATTGAGTATGGTCTAGGTAAAATTTTTGTACTTTATGTTTGTATCTTATATGAAATCAACAAATCTAGAGTTGATGACATAGCTGTAGCCTCTATGTCATATTCTTGGTTGATCCAGGGGGGTTGTCCTATATATGCAAAATTTTACCCGTATGATTAATTAGTCGCGGTGCCATTATCTGATGACTTACTGATTAAGTATGGTCTAGGTAAAATGTTTGTACTTTGTATTGGTGTCTCATGTTAAATCAACAAATCTAGAGTTGATGACATAGCTGTAGCCTCTATGGCTCTTGGTTGATCCAAGGGGGTTGTCCTATATATCTATAGGGCATTCTTTATTAGCCATTGGGCGCATCATGTCGGATAAGAAAATCTCCCCGTCTAGTCTGTCTTGCATGGAGTCTCAGATTTCAGACTGTCAGTCTCAGACTAGACCGGACTACTAAACGATGGTAGTGATTGGTATTTTTGTTTTTAAAATATACTAAAATTCAATTAAAAGATCAATGAAAGAAAACAAATATATTTACTTTACGAAGATCCAGTTTATTCCATTCTTTCCAAATATAAAAGTATGTTCTTTCAATCACAGACGCGCAGTTTACTCAGCACCCGTACCTGAAGAATTAGTGCTTTACATTTACAAAATAATTATAGAACTACTTACTCAATATTACATAATAGACACAATTGAAGCCAAAAGACTAAACTGGTATATATACCAGCAGATAATGCCTGAAAATAGAAGGCAGAAAAATAGAAAAAAAAAGACTCCATCCACTAGAAGAGAACAAGGTAAGAAAAGATAGTTGTGGAGATAAGATGTCCAAAATACAATAATTGCCAGAAATATAAAAATTGAAGATGGCTGCCAGCTGTAAAAAATTCGCCTATCATTCACCACGCCTAAAACCTGCTTTATATTCTCGTAGGAACGCTTTAGTATAAAATTCAGTCTGTCATGCAAGATATTTGACAATATCTTGTATGCTATATTTAGGAGAGTTATTCCGCGGTTATTATTGCATTCTAGGAAGTTCCCCTTTTTGTCTAACCATTATATGAAGCCTAAGTTCCATTCTTTATTCATTTGATCCTCAGACCAAACTTTACAAACTATTTTTTGCCTCAACTTGGTAATCTGCTCTCCACCATGTTTAAATAACTCCTGGGGTGCTGTATGCCATCGCTGCATGAGGATTTTTCAACCTACTACCTTCTTCTACCGCGGGGATTCCATAAATTCCTTATTTCGGTACTCCAGTTCTATGTTATTAGTAGGTTCCTCTCTCAGCAACTCTCGAAAGTATCTTACCATCCTAACAGGTTCCCAACCTTTTTGTTGGTAAGCAAGTTGCTATTCTTATCATTTCACATGTTGATTCTCGGCTTGAATTCTTTTCTTCTTCTTCTTGTAGTGCCTATCCGTTTCGGATGTTGGCGACCATCATGACAATCTGTATTTTGCTGCTCTGAAAACATTTGTCGTTGTTGTGTCGAACCACGTACGAAGATTTTTCAGCCAAGAAATTCTTCGCCTTCCTGGTCCGCGTTTTCCTTCTACTTTTCCATGAAGAATTAATTGCAGCAACCCATATCTTTCGCAATTCTTTTCTAATAATATTTATTTGGTAATAGAACTTTCTTATTTCTCCTTGACTCATGACTCATATGGCTTTAGAGCCGTTATAATATGTTGTTTTCTGATTCTCGTTTCTTCTTTCTGTGTATGCGTTTCTCATCTTTCCTTAAGTTTTGTACATTGTTGTCCTAGTTGTTCATTGTTGCATGGTTCTAAATGCTTCGTCGTTCTCATCTGTTATTTTTTTGATCTCTTGGTCGAATCAGTAGTTTCTCTTTTCTTCTTCTACTTTTTCTTTTTATCTAGACATAACTCTGCCTGTTTTTCAATTTGCCTCCAGTAAGTTGTCATTCCATCGTTTTCGTGGTCTTCCTACTGAGCATCTTTCTATTGGGGAACCGTCATTTGCCGTCTTTACTACTCCATTTGTTACCATTCGGCTTATATGATCATTCCATTCTACTCTTCTATTTCTTACCCAGTTCTTGATGTTCTCCACCTTACATCTACTTGGTATATATGTATTTCTAGCTCTGCCCCATAGTGTCTTGCCATCAATTTTTCTATGTGTTTTCATCTCTGCTGTTTCTAACATCCTTTTTGTCCTCTCTGTGTCAGGTCGTGTTTCTGCCGCGTATGTCATTATTGGTCTGATGACTGGTACTACATCCGTAGAAGTTTATCATGAAAAAATTATTTAGATGGTCTTTTTCATCACAAAACTATTTTTTATAAGATTAACAACTGGAGTCAACAAAGAGTTATTTGGTTATGCCTATTATTATATTACCTGTATATTTTTGTTTTCTGCAGAAAAATTTCTGTGATTTCCAGCTAATACTGCATTACAGACCGTATCATTGTAGCCTAAATTGACTCTGCATGCTTTTTCAAATTCTAGGTTATTAAACGCTGGCTTGGACAAAACCATTCCTAATTGGTAAAATCCAGCTAACGGTTCAACTGTTATAACATCTCTAAGTTTATTAATTTTATGTCTAATGATTGTAGAATATACAGTCTTGTCTTTTTTGTTGGCAGTTTCGTTTGTAAAACTTTTGTCGAGCATTCTGTATTATAAACTGGAAAATAAAAAATAAGTGGTTTATAAAAGATAACTAATAGTTATAGTAATATAATGGCCAGTTTAGTGATTAATCCTAATGAAATTTTTAGTTTCCAGAGGCAAGCATTAGCTAATTTTTAGCAAAAAAAAATTTCTCAGGAGCAAAACAAAAGCTAAAATTACTTTATGAATTTTTTAATACGACTAAAAATTTAATACCTATACCTAATATATACTCATTCTTCCCAATTACCTACGTTGGGGTGATCTTCGGGGATAAACTATCAAAGTCGCATATAACATGTGAGAAGTGTAAAATCAAATTCGGCAATCTCCATTTTTCTTGTTTTGAGTTAGGGACGCCATCTGTTGCGTTTTTTATTATCTGTTAGATAAAACTAATTGTAAGAATCGAAAGTGTTCTTAACTTTATACAAATAGCAGTGAAAAGTTCATATTGGGATCAAAAGCGTCAATCTCCATAGCTGAGTGCATACAAAACATTGCAATCTCCGCTGCGGCCAATAAGAACCACGTAGCTCACGCACATGATTAACACAAGGTTAGATTTGCCGTTACATCGTGCTATTATAATTTGTTTTAGTTTTGGGTATCGTTACATTACTTTTGTGCTTTTCCTAAACTATATTTGTGTCTAAGAAATTAGTTTAATATACAAAAAAGTATTAATTTTTTATCATGGAAGTTAATGCGTCTTATGTCACACCAACAAAGGCAAGGAAGCGAATAAGACAACCTGAAAAATGGAAGAAAAACGTTGCAAAACGTTTAAGGTGAGTACTTTTGTGAATGTTACGATTCCATTTCCAAGCCGTTGTTGAATTTTGATATTTTGTTTTTGTTAAAATTTTGTTAAAATTTGAACCCATTTCAGTACTTATGTTCATAATTATTGTTTGTTGTAGATATTCTGCGAAGAATATGCCAGAATACCCAACATGTGGTCACAATTCAAAAATTGAAAATTGCCTGCTGAAAATGAACGAAATACAGAAATGTCATAGCTTATTCCATGAAACCAAAGATAAAGCGATTCAAAATGCCTTTATTTTGAAATACTGCACTGTGAATCGTACTGACCGTCTTCGGCCGAAAAATGAAAAGAATTCTTCAAAGAAGCACCAGTTAAATTGTTTCATTCTTAATTTTTCATCAAAGGGGAAAGTTCCAGTGTGCCAAGCAGCTTTTTTCAACGTGCTAGGGATAACAAAACACAGGCTTTCCTATGTGATAAAACGATTTAATGAAACAGGCCAAGTACCCACTGAACGCAGAGGTGGTGAACGAAAAACTGCAAAATATCGGGATAAGCTGGAAGGAGTGTAAAAGTTTATAAACCAATTAAAATATACTGAATCCCATTACTGCCGTTCAGTGACGAAAAGAATGTATCTTCCATCTGAACTGAGCGTCTCAAAATTGTATTTATTGTACACTGCTCAGACAATTTCATTGGAGACTGTGAAGAGATCGTATTTTCGCTATATATTTAACAGAAAATATAATTTGAACTATAAAACTCCAAGAACAGACGTTTGCTCAAAATGTTTAGAGCTAAGTGAACGCATTAAATATGAGAAACATGAGCAATTTAAAATTAAACTAATGACTGAAAAACGGCTCCACAAACTTCGAGCGAAAGCATTTTTCCAATTTCTTTAAGAAAACAGAGAAGACCTAGTCACTTGACTAGTTTGACTGAGTTCCTGATCAAAGTGCTTATTATTCAAGGCAGCTTTATTTTTATAACTACTGTTGTTGAAGGTTCCTCAAAGTCTCCACTTTAAAAGAAAAATGTATTTTAGTACTGTTGGACTGAGGACATGTTTAGCAAAGGATCAAAGAAAATTTCCTCTGCAGGCTTTTAAATCGACTCAATGACACTGAATTTAGCAACATATCAATGAAGGTACGACTGGTCGCCGATGGATGCAGTGGCCAAAATAAAAACTCTATAATGATTACCTAAGTTAGTTTTTCCTGTAGTTGGTCACTCATTCTTACCATCCCATAGAGTTTTAGGTCAAATTGAGAAGAATTTACGAAAACGAGAGGCAGTAACGACACCTGGCGAATACTAGGAAATTATTTTCGAATGTTCTACAGTCATTGATATGAAGCAAAGCTGTGTTTACGATTGAAAGTCTGCTGTTCAAGAGGTTCTTAAATCAGAAGGAGCATTGGGTTTTCAGTTTAAGGAATGTAAAAGGTACATTTTAAAACGATGTAGGACAGGAAATGTTTTAATACGAGGTGGACTTCTTTACAAAAACGATTTCGGATCTTTTGCATGATAAATCCAGAAAAACTTATCGCCTATGCTCACAAAGTAAATAATTTAAAACTGCGTGATGTGAGAAATCTTTTGACCATATATTTTAGTTTAGACTGGACACAACTCGATCAACGTAACTACTATAAAGAGCCTTTTCAACTTCATGAAAATGTGAACTTCAACTATTCTGTGAATATATACCCGAACTTCAGGATATTTTAGTTTAAGTGATATGTATATAAATTGTTTACATATTATATTATTGTTCAATATCAAAATATATTTTTTTTCACTAAGTAACCGACACAATGATATTTTATTAGTTTCAAAACTGGCAATAGCGTTATAGATCATTTTCATATATCTCAATATCCAAGCATTGCAAACAAAAATGGCAATCTCCAAACTAAGATATTAAAAAAAGGAAAAGAAATATTATACGAAACTGCTGAAAGAGGATAGAGTAGAGTACAGATGGGAAAAGATAAGGGAATTAATAGACAACAGAGACGAAAGAGGAAATCCCTATAATAACATTATCTGAATTGACGGAAACCTTAAAAGAGGTTAAAAACGGAAAAGCCGCAGGGCCTGAAGACATTCCCATAGAGCTGGTTAAATATGGGCCGACTGCACTTTTAGAATTAATAGTAGACCTTTTCAATAAATGTATGTGTGGAGACCAGGAAATTCCTAAAGATTGGAATAAATCTTATATAAACTTCATATATAAGAGAGGAAATAAAAGAGACTGTTCCAATTATAGAGGTATTAGTGTGACGAGCTCTGTGGGCCGGTTGTATGGCAGAATATTAAATAAGAGGGTTGAAAGACAGATACAAGATATTGAAGAACAAAGCGGCTTTCGTACCGGGAGATCCTGCCTTGATAATATATTTATCCTACGACAAATAATTGAAAAGTGTGTCGAAAGAAGTAGAGCGACCCATTTGGTATTTATAGACTTTCAGAAAGCATATGATAGTGTCCCGTTAAAGAAAATGTTTGAGGTCCTCGAAAGGTCCGGATTGGATTCGACGTATATCCGAGCGATATATAAATTGTACGAAAATGCAGTTAGTTGTGTAAAAATTGGAACCAGAACCTCAAATAAATTTAAAGTCACTAAAGGCCTAAAGCAAGGATGCTGTTTATCACCGACACTCTTTAAAATATACGTCCAAGAAGCATTAAGGAATTAGAGAAATAAATGTAGATTTATGGGCATCGAAGTGGGACAAGAAACTCTGTACACATTGTTGTTTGCAGATGATCAGGTGGTGGTTGCAACCGATGAGGAAGATATAAATTATATGAATCTAAAATTATTTGAGGAATATGCCAAATGGGGGCTTACTGTAAACATAAGCAAAACAGAATATTTAAAAATTGGACGAAATACCACAGATCTGAGGCTTCAAAACGCTGTCATAAAAGGCTGCAACCAGTATAAATATTTAGGAAGCATCATATCAGCAGATGGCAGAGTTAAGATAGATGTACAAAACCGAATAACCCAAGGGAAAAAATGCATCCGAATACTGAATTCATTACTGTGGTCTAATAAACTAAAGATGCATACCAAACTTCGCGTATACAGAGCAATTGTAGAACCAATTACCACATATGGTGCCGAATGTTGGACGATGACAAAGAATGAACGAGATAAAGTAGGCGTTGTGGAAATGGATTATCTTAGAAGGTCATGTCGAGTATCGAGAATGGAAAGAATCAGGAATGAGGAAATACGAAACCGTACAGGAATTAGAGATACTCTTTCAGATAGAATACAAGAAAGGCAATTACAATGGTATGGCCACGTGATGAGAATGGAGGAGGAGCGGTGGCCAAAGACAGCCTTAATGTATGTTCCGCCAAAAAGAAGGAAAAGAGGAAGACCACCAAATTCCTGGAGAAGAGAAATTACAAAAACAATGCAATCTAGAGGCTTAGAAGAGGGAGATTGGAGAGATAGGAAAAGATGGAGGCTGAAATGCGGGAAGCGGCAATCGCCGTAAGACCCCCGTTATATGATGATGCTGATGAAAAGAAATAATTTCTTAAGCTCCTCTTTCTGGACATCCAATCATTCTTCATTAGTTTTATTGTTTTAATTTAATTTTGTTAGTTTCTACAGTTTTTCGCGTTTTCCCAAAATTATGGAAATAGGAGATTACCAACTGTGATTTTACATCCCTCATGTATATGACCGACGTATAAAAAGCAATGTACACCTAATTTTAAAAGAAAGTGCTGGATTAATAGTAGCGTGAAGAAAATTTCATTTAACACTATACTTTTTTACAAATTGTTTGGCTTGTATTTAGAGTAAATACATCTGCACAAGCGGTATAAGTGTTTTAATCCTGAATAAATTATTTAAATTTATTTTACATACAGTATTAAATTAAATAATTTAATGAACTGAAATAAAATACCACTGAATCTTTAAAAATCACACGAACAAGCTGAATTTGCAAAAAGCTTACCAATCCCCAGGGTTGGGAAGGGGGGGGGCGTTAGAACGGAAAAAAACTATTTACCAAGAATCTATACCTTATCAATTCTAGATAAGATAAATTATATCTATATCTTAAATACAATTTGTATCAATTCGACGGTAAAAATTCGATATCTTTTTATCAGAGTGTCCTATCGCCAAAAATAAAAATGCGTTTTAAAGGTGAAAAGTGAAGCTTTCTTATGCAATTTTTGTATTTTGCCGTGAATAAAGTGAGTTTTTATAAAGGTGTTAAATAAATAAACGTTGCGCAATTTCTTTATGATTCTCATGAGCTCAATTATTAAATTTATCACTTTCATTGACAGGTCATGGAATTTCCATTTTTATAGAATAATCTTCAAAACTTACAGCATGAAATTTCGGTAGAGTTTTGGCAACAAATGTGAAGCATCTTGAAATATGCCTAAAAAACGCTGAGTTAAAACTTTCACAATACAAAAATCTAATCTAATCTAATTTAATCAAAAATCGTTTTTCGAAACTACACAAATTAAGCTACAAATTTCACTCAATAACGTCTTCGTGGAAGCATTTCCCGTGACATGCGATCGTTTTTAATGTAAAAGTTTAAATTCTGCGTTTTTTATGCATATTTCAAATACCTCGTATTTGTTGCCAAAATTCAAAATCTAAATTTCATATTATAGGTTTTGAAGACTAGGCTTTAACAATGGAAATTTTACTACGACCTATTATATTGATCTCATGAAAAGCGTAAAAAATGACAAAAATCTTGCAACGTTTATTTGTTTAACACCTTTATAAAAATTGACTTCATTTACGTCAAAATGTGAATTGCGAATTTTTACCATCGGGAGTTAATACAAATTTTATTTAAAATTGATTTCGCGCGCGTAACTAACATCCAAAATCACCGGTCGCTTCAAGCGTGTTGTTTCTGAGAGAATGGTTCATTCTACACAAAAAGTGCTAATAAACATTTTTGTTCAAAATTATCTCATTTTTTATTTAAAAATTGGTAAATTTTGTAAATGGTATTTGATTTTTTTCTGCTTTCACATAGGAAGCCGGGTGGTAGGGGTGGTAAACTTTTTTTGCATCTTTTTTGGGGTCCCAAAATTAACATTATTAGTAAAATTTAGCTTGTTTGTATGATTCTTACAGGTCAAATCTATAACGACTGGACTAATATGGTAATTTAAAAATCAAATAAAATATTATCAATACATACTTTAGTACAGTTATGCTAAAGATGACAGCAATAGAAAAATTATAAACAAAATTGGAATATATGCAAGAGAAACATACAAATCATAAAATAATAAAGGAGTTTTATGAGGAACTACAAATACTAGTGGAAAAAGAAGTAAAAAAGTAAACTCCTTATATTATTGGGAGATTTCAATGCCAGAATAGGAGAAGTAATACGTGGACCAAAACAAAGGTCTAATGACAGAATCAGTAAAGGCATGGAGAAACTGTGGTGGAATGTTGCATAATAAGCGATTAGCGTTATGGTTAATAATAGATTTATAGACAATAAACCAATTTTGTAGTCAAAAATAAAGCGACACACCATAACTAGAGAATGTATGAAAAAAATTTGACGTCACCTAATGTAAAGAGCGACCACTATTCGGTGCTTTAATGACGCGAGAGGACTTATGTAGAAAACAATGAACATGAAGATAGTGTAAAAACGAGTTGGAACTTAGTTTCAGTCATTCCTGCTTATCTAACAATAGTTGGGTATTATGATAAATTCAAAACCAATCACACATCAAGAAAAAAGAAAGAAAGTTACTGGCGACTCCCTAAAAAATACACTTTTACAAGCATTTTTCTGCAAATGAAGCGTTATTCCGATGACGTTAAATCAATAACGGAAATTTTAAAGTCTCGTATTGTTTCCAACAATACATATAGGAAATACCGACATTTAAAAAAATAAGAATTTACTTTCACGAGTAAAAAACTAGGTCAGCAGTGTCTATACCGGGCCACGAGTTGACTAATTATTTTTCTCTCATCACCACATGTTGATAGTTCAGCCACGAAGATCACCAGCATAAAAAATTGTGCACTTGCATCGTTATATGTAGTTAAAAAGTCGCCATAGTGCACCAGATCACAAGATAAGAAGAAAGAAGCTAAGAACACTATATTGACTTTATTCGCATTTTCTCTCCCTCTTCATTTTTTTTAATAACCGATTATTGTGCGATATATATATATATATATATATATATATATATATATATATATATATATATATATATATATATATATATATAATATACTATTTTTCAATTATTATATTATCTATATTTATACTTTCATCATTTGTGTAATTTATTTTCCACCATCTTACCCACATTAGCTACCACCAACGCGTTATGAATACAGCTTTATTTTTATATATTTTTGTTTACACGATGTATTAATGAATGTTTTTTATGGAAGATAATTGAGTGCGTTTCTTCTTAGCTAAAGTCCTACGATTTATCCGAATTATTCATTTAAGTCCTTTGTTTTAGTCAAATTATTTATTTTGGTCCTTATTTTCAGACTGATAGACTTAAGAAGGCGTTTAATGGGGGTAATAATTGAAATTGCTATATTGCATATTGTAGCGAGATTAAATAAAACGAGCGGTTCGAATTTATATAAATATATTTATTTATATGTTTACAGTTCGATAGTATCTTAACAACTAAACTCACTCATAACATCGTTACATATATATATATATATATATATATATATATATATATATATATATATATATATATATATATATATATATATCAAAAAGTATTATTCTCGAATCTTCTGGGGTAGTCCCACCTCTAATTCGTTGTTTGACCAATGGATTTCTCATCGAGCAAAAAGACAAAAGAGGGAATCTAATCGTTATGAAAAGGAGACCAAAAAAGTGGCCTCTGATGGCGGACATATCCGGAAATGCGAATGCGCCGAATTTAAATTTCATGACACTTCACAATAATAATACAGTGGTGTAGGGGTTCTAATTTATCAATATATCAATAACATCAGCAATAACATAACCCAACTAAATTTGATTTCTTAAACAAGGAAAGAGTCTCTCTTTCCTTGTTCAATGTGGCCTCTCAAGATGGCACTTTCTCTCTAACAATATTTTTGTCCCCACTACCTTTACATTCCCTCTTTTGTCTTTTTGCTCGATGGGATTTCTACAGCGCTCGATACATCGCGAAGGTTCTCGAAGCCATTTCGAGATGCAACCGTTACAGAGGCCATGCCGAAAGCATGTTTGTAACAATATATTACATGACAGAGGAATACCACCAGATTTGATGATGATGATGATGATCGTGTTTGGCATGGAGACTACTCCATTTGTCACAGATTTTTTACCCCTAGATTTAGTAAAGACAATAATTATATACAATGATAATGCAGTGATGGTGAAGCTGAGGAGATAACTGCCTGAATATTAAACCGGTTTTCGACAAGAAAGATCTACAACTGATCAGCTATTCACAGTGAAACAAATTCTAAACAAATCGTGGGAATACGACATTGGCGTCCACATCATATTCATAGATTTCAAACAGGCTTATAACGAATTATTAGACAAAAGTTATATCATATCCACTAGGAAACTAAGTTCCTGTAGCTGGCTGTATACCATGTATAACAAAATTTTTAATTTCAAATCCTTTATAAAAGGTATATAATAAAATACCCAAACGAGCTATATCACAAATACATTACAGAACGTTTTCGGAATGTAAATTCCATCATCAGTGTAACGAAGTATACATGCTACGACCCACTAAAATATATAAGTGAAAACCCTTTAAATGTTATTAATTTATAGATAAGTTACATTATATATTATTATAAATTAGGATGTTTAAGTTACCGTTAGAATTGGTAACATGACAACGTATGGCTCTACATAGGTTACATGGTCCTGAGACAAAGTGTCTTCGAGGACCTGTTGATAACAACGAGTTTGAAAATTGATTTTTAATAAAAAATGGTACCACTGAGATAGAGAATCTACATATTCGTATTCAGCGAAAATTTTTCCACCCTTCGATGCAAACAGAAAGGTATCCAGCTACCGGACTATAAGTTTCTTCTTCGACACCTTTAGTGAGATTATCGACCATAGCTTTTTAGTTATTCACGTCGTAATTGTATATTGTCAGTACTTTTGGTACAAATTTTGTATTATTATTATTAGATGTACTATAATAGAGCTGAATTTCTAATTTTCATCGCATTTTATGTCGTGCGAAGTCTCGAACTTATTATTGGTTTCAATCTGTTCTACCATTTCTTGTGAGGTTTCGCGATTTATTCTTTTTTTTGTGACTGGTAGTTTGTCATATATGTTTCTTTCAGTAACCTTCGTTTTCGGTTGTCTTTTTCATCCCAAATATGTGATATTTGTGTTTTATTAGGTTTAATGACTTACTATAATATGCTGCAGGTATGTTGGCTCCTGTTCAGACTTGGCTCAGGTTCATTCGCGGTAGGAAAAATTCTTGTGGTCACAATACTTTAATATGCTCTTTTTGTAAACAATAAAGATTGGATGCGTATTATATTACAATTTAATGTGTATCACAATATTCATTAAGAGATAATTAGGTTTTAATGGAATTCGATAACGGTACTTATTGACAGCTAAAAACGAGGTTCGAAAGTAATTCGAAATCAATATTTATGTAATAATCAATATAATATATACTACCTATTACATATAATATATATATATATATATATATATATATATATATATATATATATATATATATTTTTTAGTGGATTTTCTTGGGTTTAGGTTCATAAAAAAATTTTGATACTAAGGCATTTTCATATATTTTTTCGACGTTTCGGCAGGAAATCCATGCCTTTTTCAAGAAGTAATATTGACAAGCATGTAAAAATTTGTTACTAACAAGTAGACGTCACAATTAAAATAATATTAAAAACATAGGACATACCCACTAAGTCACTACATGTAAAAAAATAATGATTTTTTTTACATGTAGTGACTTAGTGGGTATGTCCTATGTTTTTAATATTATTTTAATTGTGACGTCTACTTGTTAGTAACAAATTTTTACATGCTTGTCAATATTACTTCTTGAAAAAGGCATGGATTTCCTGCCGAAACGTCGAAAAAATATATGAAAATGCCTTAGTATCAAATCAAATTTTTTTATGAACCTAAGCCCAAGAAAATCCACTAAAAAAATATATATTAAGGTTCAAGAACTAAACTCAAACTATATATATATATATATATATATATATATATATATATATATATATATATATATATATATAAATTAATCGTGTAATAGTGTACATAAATAGTGTATTTTATGCCACGCGGGCATAAAGTACACTATTGCGTAGTTGGTAACTAAACAATAAAACATAATAATAAACTAGTATGACATAAAAAATGTATAATCTTTACTCCGAACTTTGTAATGAATCCAATAAACAACCAGTAAAAGAGTCTTTTCATCGGCAACTAGTTTGCAATAACTATAATATTTATTTTCATGTACCTAAAAAAGATAACTAAACATAAAGAAGGTATATTATTGGAGGCTAAACAATCAACAGTGTATGATCAGCATATACAAGCAAGGAATGCGGCTCGTGAAGAAAAAACAAAAGATAGAGTCTCACAATAATTTTTTGGTATTTGATTTACAAAATTTCTTGAGTTGTCCTCATGCTGAAGTAAGTAACTTTTATTATAAAAGCAATTTAAATGTTTACAATTTAATTGCAATATTATCCAAAACGAAACAAGTATACTGTGCCTTGTGGAGTGAAGCTCTTATGGGTAGAAGTGGCAATGATATAGAAAGTGCATTGATCAAAATTCTAGAAGCTATTTTTAGAGATCATCCCAATATGAAAATCATAGTATTGTGGAGTGAGAGTTGTGTAGCACAAAACAAAAATTCCCTCATGTCTGCAGCGATTGCGTCCGTTCCAAAAAAGAATTCAAATATCGAATCCATAATAATGAAGTTTTTAACTCCAGGTCATTCGTGTAATCAAGAGATAGATGCAGTTCACAGCTGCATAGAAAGAGTTTTAGAAAAGTCAGAATATTATTCTCCTTTACCTCTTTTACGGTTGTTGTTAAAGGTGAGTTCTAGAAAGCCTTATAAGATATTTCAGTTGAAAGAAAACGATTTTAAGGACTTTAAATCGTATGCTCTGCAATATAACTACAAGATTATATCATTCACTCAACAAACTGCGAAAAGAAAGAATTTATTAAGGAAACAACTCGTTCATTAGTCACACGATCACTTCTTCAAAACAAAGTTAAGGCCATGAAAGGTATGTTTAAGTGGATGCCAGAAGTGGATAAGGATTACTATGGATCTATACTACCCAAAAACAATAGTGTGTAATAATGTATGGTGTATATACCACTTAAACATACCTTTATAAACATGTTTTTTATCTTTTTCTATAAAGGTATTACCATATTTCACAGTTCTTTTTTAAGTTGTATGTTGATATATTAAATAATAAAATAAAATTACATAGTTATATGTGTTTTTTTGTTTTACAAAAATTTCGAGAAAAACATGGTTTTTATATTTGTTGTCTTCTAAATGTAAATAACTACATCTATACTAGCGAACTTTAAATCGATACAAAACGATTTTGTTTTTCATTTTTCTCAAAACTTAGTTTGCTGCACATACAAGTGCACATAGTACCACAGTATAATTCTGAGCTAACGAAGGGTCAAACACGAGACAACATATTATTTCAGTGTACCGTTTTACTTATTAACCTATTATTAACAAAAGTATATTATAAAGTTTAAGTAAATATACTTTATTGTTAAAGATTTACTGTTCTCAAGAGGTTTAAGAAGTAGTTGCGTGTATAAACAATTTTTATAATGTTCAATATTCAGCCACGTCTTGCAATATAATTTTTAGTGTTTCTCTATAAAATTAAATAAATATTAAATATTTGAAATAATGAAAAAATTGAGGATTATTTGGAGATAGGATTTTAAATATATTAACCGTAAAATAAAAATGAGTGTTTGATGCATCAATATAATTTGCTTATTTGGTCTGTTTGTCCGTAATGAAAACCCCAGCACTGGCATTACATCATATCTTCGTTGTTATTGGTCCGATTGGAGTATGTGATGCGTTAAATGAAAGGGGAGTGGATAAGGATTCTATTAAGATAGAAAAAACGAACATGGCGACTACCAAAAGGCACTACACCTTATCTTAGTTGTTAATGAATGTATAGCGACATAAGTGCGAGATATTACATGACAGTATCAATATATATAATTTGTTAATTATGTCTATCTGTCTGTCCGTAACGAAAACGCCAGCGCCGGTATTACATATTTCCGTTGTTATTGGTTCGATTGGAGCGTGTGATGCGTTTAATAAAGGGGGAGGAGATAACGATTATATTAAAATAGAAAAAACGAACAAGTCGACTACAAAAGGTAACTACACCTTACATCCGGGAAAAATTAGATCGAGTGAATGCTGATCAGCTGCATGGATAGAAAAACCGTTCAGGCATCTAATACCCTTCAGATGGGTCAAAAGGACCAAGCTCGCGGAACCTGAGCATAGAGGTAACGTAGCGACAGCGACAAACCTAGGCTCAATGGCAAGACCCTTCGGGCGCACAACTGACGCGAATAGGAGAACACAATTTATTTTGCCAATTTGGCGGCTAAGTGATCTAGCACACACAATCCGGACGGGGAGTCACCGACTTAGTTCGGTGACTCCCACTTCGGTGATTCACCACATTTTGGGACACGTCCAAAGTCATATAAAAATTAACTTCAGTCAATCATAGGGAGAAAAGCTCTTCTAGCTACCCCTAAAATCAGGTGGCTTAACCATATAAAGTAAAACAGATGATGTCCCATTACCAAGGACATCCAACTAATCTTTCGGTACAAAGCCTCCCCATTCGTTATGTCCAGCGATGGGGAGGAGTGGTTGGTTATAGCTTGGGGGTTAGAGAGGTACCATTCCATTACAGAGTGTGACCGCTTTGATCTTCGGACATGTATGATAATACAATCACAAACAGGTTCATACTCATTATGGTGATACAGAACAGGCATATTAAATATATTTTGCCACAGCTTTATCCAACTGAAGACCTATACTGTTCAAGAAAAATACTCAACAGTGGATCAATGTATACCGTGTTAGTTTGTGTATTAATTCTTAAATATAAGATTCTTTGAGTACACAGCGAGACGCTGTTTCATGTCTGCTATAGATATAGCACTAGACGAGATTGTAGGAGAGGCACCGTTATACAATAGAAGAACTATTGTATACATGTATATAAAGACATGTGTGTCTTCTCCCTAACTGCAGCAGAACATTTGGCCCTAGAATACTCCCTAGAATAGAGAAAACTAAAGTACCTAATGTCATTTATTCTATGCTATAAAGCTAAAGCTAAAGATAAAAATACTGGTTTAGAAAGGGGAACTACAATTTTGATTGTGAACAAATTCTTATACCTAGATTTCCACATAAGCAGGATAACACTATAAAAGAGAAAATAAAATTAAGGATACTATTAGCGAGCAGGTGTTATAATGGATTAAGCAACCACTAAAGAACCGAAACTTAACATATGTGTCGAAAACTAGACTATTTCTAAAACAGATGCAAATCATCATCGTATCAAAGATATTAAAAATAATACACGTGAAACCTGTGAAAACGATACCTAAATAAGACAATATGACTGTGAGATATATAATAAATATAAAGAAATAACAGATGATTGGGTTGTATTATCCTTCATAAATATAGATAGGCTAAGATGGAAGGGACAACGGTCAGGAGCGGATGAATATTCTCCTTCTAGAAGAATCTTATTTTCACTGCTTGTGGGAAATTATTTTGAAACTTGTGAAAACGGTATCTAAAGAAAACTATAATTTGTGAGATCTATAAAAAATAACAGATAACAAGGATGTAATAACCTCCATAAACATGGTAGGCTAAGATGGACAGGACACCGGTCAAGAGCGAATGAAAACTGTTCTTCACGAACCCCACTATCAGTTCTTGTGGAAATAGGAGTATTCTAATAGTGAGGTGAAAAGATAGTGTAGACGAGGCAAATAATATCCACGCAAATAATATAAATGTAGTAGGTACCACGGTGATCTTTACATCAGAGGTTCAAAAGTTAATTATAATCTACAAAAGGTTATTATACAAAATAAAATCCCTGACAAATGCAGAACTGCAATATTGTTAATATTTTTTAAGGAAGGAGATCCTAAAAACTCCAATAACTATCTTGGAAAAAACCTATTTAACAGCAACCTCAAGCTAACAGCAATAATACTTATAATAAGAAAATTAACAAAAGAATAACAAACACTAAAGGAAGAGCAGCAAAGAATCAGAATAATACGATCTTGCACATAAAGAGTGAAATTTCAAAATAATAACATTAGGTAGGTTTTGTAGACATTTAGATCTCAGGAAATTGATCTAAACTTTGGCGTAGTGTATTATGATAATAACAAAGGAAATGCAGTTGGGTTGTACTGATAATGCATTATTTATTTATTAAGTTTATTTTTTAGCCACAGTACTGTAGGTTAAAACGTTAACCTTTCAGTGCTAACGCATGGTCTCACAGACGGAGCTAACCTATTCATACCGATAATTAACGATCCGTTCCGATATTCGCGCTAGGTCATTCAATAGCTTCAAATTTTGCCTAACCGTTGTTAGTATTAAAATATTGTTGAATGTACATACACGGTTCGTTCGTTACACACGATTTCGGTCTCAGAGACGGATGTTATCTTTTGCGGCTGTACTAAAGGTAAGGATTGTAACTTTTAGCGTTGTATTTTTAGTGAATAAGATATTATTTTTTTACTTTTTAGAAATAGAAATGAACTACGAGGAGGAGCAAAAATATTTGCAGAGACTTCTAGAGGACGTTGATAGTAATGATGAATTGGAATGCAACGATTCTTCGGATAGTTCTGAAGAAGACGAAGTTGAAATACAAAATCTCGATACAGAGAGTGAACAGGATATATCAGAAGAAGCAGAAAATATTTGCCGGCGAATTCCTATTTTTTTTGGTAAGGATAAAAAAACTAAATGGCGAAAGCATGTTGGTAATAAGCGAGTGCGTACAAGAGCAGACAATTTACTGAGACATTTACCAGGAGTAAAGGGGGATGCTAAGGAGAAATTAATCTTTAGTGATATTTGGGGATCTTTTATAACAGACCAGGTGTTGGAACTTATTGTAATAAATACAAATATAAATATTGAACTACATGCTGATCCTTTGAATAGAACCTACAGAAAGACGGATATACTAGAAATAAAAGCACTTATAGGCCTGTTGTACATAGCAGGAAAGTTCAAGAATAACCATCTCAATGCTCGCGACTTGTTTAGAAAAAACGGTACTTCCTTAGAAATATTTCGCCTTACAATGTCATACGAGCGATTCAAATTTTTATTGGCATTTATTCGCTTTGATAATAAACAAACTCGTACAGAGAGACAAAAAATAGATAAATTAGCTCCTATTCGAAACTTTTTTGAAGACTTCAACACCAATTTGCCAAAACACTACACCATGTCACACTATTGTACAGTTGATGAAAAATTAGAAGCTTTTAGAGGACGCTGTGGGTTCAAAGTTTATATGCCAAAAAAACCAAATAGGTACGGTATAAAAATATACGCCTTGACTGATGCTAAATTAGCTTATACCTCAAATTTAGAAATTTATGTTGGTCAGCAACCACAGGGACCCTACCAGCAAACCACAAAGACTTTGGATTTAGTAGTACGTTTGTGCAGACCTATCTGGGGTACAAATAGAAATGTTACACTTGATAATTTTTTTACCAGTAAGCAGCTAGCTGATACATTATTGGCCAATCATCAGCTCACTATAATTGGAACTCTTCGAAGAAATAGACCAGAACTGCCTTTGGAATTTACGGCGCCTATAAATAGGCCTACTTCTACAAGTATGTTTGCATTTCAAGATAAATGCACTATTGTTTCGTATATTCCAAAACCGAAAAAAGTTGTGCTCCTGATGTCAACAATGCATTATGAAGATGATACGTTGGATCCCCAGACTGGTAAGCCTAACATAATAATTGATTACAACGCAACCAAGGGAGGAGTGGACACTATTGACAAGATGTGTGAAAGCTACAATTGTGCAAGATCGACTAATCGCTGGCCCATGGTGATATTTTATGCACTACTGAATATCGCCGGCATAAATTCATATACAATATACAAGTGTAATTCTGCTCGGAGAGCCCAACGCATACCACTTAGAAGAACATTTTTAGAAACAATGGGTATTCAATTGCTTGAACCACATGCCAGACGTAGAGCAATTGCACCAAATATGCCAAGGATGATAAGTATGCGACTCAGAGAAATGTTTGATATTACGTTGAATGTGCAAAATATTGCAAAATCTCATGGTCGTTGTTTTTACTGTGGAAGCCAGAAAAGTCGAAAAACAAAGTACAGTTGTTACTCGTGTAATAAATTTATGTGCTTAGAACACATAAAGGGTATATGTGTGGAATGTTCAGAAAAAGATTGACTTTTTTTAAGTTTAAAGTTACCTCGTATTATTAGAATTTTTTAAGTGTGGTTATTATAAGTGGATAATGTAAGCTTTAGTTTAAAAGCAACTAAGCAAATTTTTTGTTTGTAGTAAGATTTTAGGGTTTTTTTTCCCACATTTTAGAATAGTAGCTTGTTTTTGTTAAGTAATTATTTTTGTCAAAATAAATGTTTATAAACATAATTATTAAATAAAACTGTATTTATTTTAAATAAAAAAGTATTTAATAAGACCCTTAAAGTAATTAAATTTTAAAAATTGGTAAAATTTACAGTACTAGGGCATGTATAAATATACGGTCCCAGAGACGGACGTTAGCACTTACGTCAAAATAATTCACGTTAGCACTGAAAGGTTAATAATAAATAATATTTTACTGTGTACACAATATTTTTTACAAAGACTATAATAAGAAACTGATTTGTTACAAACAAATCGATTTCTACGCCCCATAAAAAGCAAAAATCAACATAATCGATTATTAATTAGTATTAAACAATTCCATAAAATTCACAACTCGTTTGTTTGTTTGTCTATAAATCCACCAAGGACGTTTGCGGTTAACACACTATTTATTTAACTAGGTTATGGTACAGAGAAATAAGCAAAAAAGAGACCCTGTGCGGGACTGTGGCTAATCCAGATATCTGAATATTTTTTTAGTTATTATAGGCTTATATAAAGAAAACCTATATATGTTTTCCGCATAAATTTCGACGTCTTTTTTAATTATTAATAATTTAGTGTAAAAATGCTATTTTTCGATTTTTTGCTTACCATTGAAAAGTGTAATATTTAAGGTAAAATTACAAGGGCGGGCATGTTTTCAACGCTGAAGTACCTGAGAGTCTTAAAAGTACCCTTGTTTTGGACGCTGCCGGAAGGATTATCGCAGGTACCAGATATTAGATATAATTAGGGTTTAATGATGGTCATTGAAATTTACTTAGTTACTAGTTATTAGTTTGTCAGAGAATAGTGAAAAGTGAACATGGAAATTTTGCTCAAAGTGAACAGTTTTACTTTTTCTCAAGATAAAGTACTAAAATCGGGAGAAACGGAGGTGCGTAAAACGGTCGTGTAAAGCGAAGATATTCACGAAAGGGCCAGAAAAGTTAGTGATCCGAAGTAATCTAGAACATAATCACGAGTGTGATATCAAGACGCTTAATAGACAGGTTGTGCGTAGCAGTGCCAAAAGGAAGACTAAGGATAATTTGA